>NC_068549.1:7705000-7740000 GCF_026212275.2 Microplitis demolitor | reverse complement strand
TTTGATGACTTAATTTGCCCAAAGGTTATTTTACATACTTCAATTATTACCAGATAGCTAACTAACGTCAAACTACAGAGCAATTAAATAATAAATTAAACTGCTTATACATTGTCAACGGCCATTTCATGCTGAAAGCCACCAGTTCTCGTCTGATCACTGAAGTTAAGCAGCATTGAGCGTGGTTAGTACTTGGATGGGTGACCGCTTGGGAACACCACGTGCTGTTGGCATTCTTTTTTATTTATATTTTATTAACGATAAATACAATAAAAATCTGGGCGTCAGTTGGCCCTGCGGGCCAGCCCCAACTCTTCCTGCGGTTTTCGAGCTCAAAGAGCTCGAAAATCTTATTGCATGCGATTGTTTTTTTATGAGCTTTTCAAACTTTAACAAGTTATGTTTTATGCTGAAGGTTAAAAGTTAAAGAATCGAAAATCATTAATGAACAAGCAGTTTTTAAATTTTAATTTTCGATTATGTTCGATAAAATCAGTGTATTGAGACAGAAATCAATGCCAGTGATCAAAATTAAGATTTGAATTAGTTTTGGCTTAGGTCAGAGCAATAATACAGAAAATATCCGAGAAAATTATTAGAAACTCTGTTTTCTCGATTTTTCGTCGATAATATGGTTTAAACTAAAGAACAAGTTTGATGGTGGCGATTGATTTCTCAGAAACCAATGGAATGATCAATCGCGGTGTTACTATACCCCGGGCCGCCATCAACTACTATATATTTATAAAAATTAAATTATTATATTATATTATATAATAAATAATTATATTATTAATTAATTATATACTATATATTTATAAAAATTTCACAAAAATATAAAACTTTTTCCAACCAGTCACCATGGCTGAGAGGTAAGTAGGGTTACCGAACTTGGTAACTGGCCAGGAGTGTGTTCGAATCTCAATGATAGCCGAAAAATCGGTTCTTTGAGATACGTCCGCGGCAGATCTTACGAAACCCCACACGGAAAAAAAGGTATCTTGAGTCAAAAAAATATTTTGGAACACAAACGTTTTCGGGAACCGAGTTAAGATTTTCTTGAGTAAAGAGAATTTATCTTGATAAAAAAAAAATTCGTCCTAGTCAGAGAAAATTTCTATTTTATCCGAAAAAATTTAGATTTTCAAAAAAATTTGCTTTAATCAAGAATATTTACTTTCAGTCGAGAAATTTTTTTTTCTGAACAAAGTACGGAGGAAAAAATATTTATTGGCGCAAGAAATATTTTGCATTATGAATTAAAGACAAAGATTTTTTTATGACGAAAAAATAAGACTCAAGAATTTTTTTTTTCACCCCAAAAAACTTTTTCTTGTTCCAACAAAAATTTTTTTTTCAACTTTTAATGGAAAAAATTTTTTGGGGCAAGTAAAAATTTTCTTAGTATGTGTAAAAATTTTTTATGCCAAGAAACATTTTTTTTCTGTGTAAAAAATATATCGAAATTTTGAAGTACAAAAATATCATTAAACTGTTGTAAAAGTATTTTTAAAAAACGCCAATGTTGTCGTATTAATATATATATATATATTATCAAGAACATTTTCTTGTCACGAATGTCTGTGCTTAAATTGATTTCTCAAGTAACTTTTGTTGATGAAATAAGTTAAACAATTAATAGATTGCTCGTGAAACACTAATTTAAAATGTTTTAAAATTATCTTCCTGTTGTTATTAAAGTTAAAATAGAAATATTTATCTCTATAAACAAGCATCACTTTAATTTAAATTATAGTAAACTTTATTTTAAGTTGTTAAGACAGAAAACTATTGAAATTAAAAAAAAAAAAAAAAAAAAAAAACAATTTCAGACTATCCGACGGTGAACACGGATTTCCCAGTTAAAAGATTTACAGCTGTCCAATACACTCAACCAGCAGCAGCTATTTCACCATTGTCAAAGTCAACCAGGCATCTTCTTGGTCCAGAGCCAGACCAACGTTATTATTACACTCATCGTGCTCAACAAGAAACCATTACTATTGACCGTGATAATTTTAAACATGGTAGGAACAGTATTCTTTTTTTTTTACATTATTATTACAATAATAACTTACTAAAATTATTTTTACATACGATAAATTTAATCGAAAAATTTACAGGAGTTGCAGCTGCATCAAGACCTACCCCAGCAACTATTCGAGTTGTAACAGCACTTCTTGGGGATCTCTGTACAAATGATAGGGACTGTACAATTCCGAATAGTGAATGTTTTAATGGACGGTGTGTTTGCTCTAATGGATTTGCTGAGACAAGCGATCGACAAGAATGTTTTGGTAAATTTAATTTTATGCTATTAATTGATTTAGTATTTTATAAGAAACAAAATAAAATACATTATTAATATTATTTATTTTTTTTTTAGCAAATTACATGTCGGTAACGCTTTCCGAAGATCTTCGCGCTTGTGTTTCTAATCCATGTCACTCATCAGCAACTTGTATTGACTTACCAAGTTCAACATTTGTTTGCATTTGTAATTCAAATTACACGGGTTTATTATGTGATGAAGAAATAAATAAACGAGAATATGATATACCTTCTTTCGATGGTAAAAGTTATGTGAGAATGAGTAGACTAAAAGCATATCATAAATTTAGTATTGAAGTTGAGTTTAAAACTTATGCTGACAACGGAATAATTCTATACAACCAACAGAAGAATGATGGTAGTGGAGATTTTGTTTCACTTGCTATTGTTGATGGGTAAGATTACATTAAATTTATTTTTAACGAGTAATTATTTAAAAAATCATTTTCTCGGCAAAATTAAGTTAGAAGGGGAACAACCATTAAATTTAAAAAATTACCGTTTGTCAATTTTTTATTGTTCAATTGGCGTCAGTTGTCTAACAATTGTTAGACGATTTCTCTGCCTTACATCACTGGTTGACTTGTTATTGCGTGTCTACACTGTAAAGATTTTTTTGGACTCGGAATAGTCTAAATAACGGTGTAAAACTCTTGGTGTGAAAATTACCCCAAATATCGTGCTAAATTTAGGCGGTGTGAATTAAAAATGTTTACAACGTCCGGCGTGTAAATGTGTAAATCTCAATTTAACACCACGCAGTGTTAAAATGAAATAACACTGGTATAAATGGTGTAATTCGGCGGTGTTGAAATACCGCTGTTAAATTGGTGTAAAAAAATAATTCCACGTATAATTATTTAAAAAAAATGTATTACATATAAAAAAATATGAAAATTTAATGAAAATTATCTGGAGGAAATTTCAATTTTGTTATGTACTTATTTAAATAATTATTTATGTTATACGTAATTTATTTAAAATTTACACAATTTTACGCCGAACATTTCAATCACCAATAATTTAATTGATTAATAAAAAAACTGTTTAACTGTAGAGTGATCGAGTAAGCAAAAATATTCACAAAGTCAAATATTTTCAACACCGAAAACTTCAACACCTACACCGCCTGGACTTACTCCAGATTTTTTTACAGTGTATTTAACATCTAAATAAAATTAGTATAGTTATTGATTAAGTCGTTAAAAATATTCAATGATCATTTGTTGCTCATTAATGGAAATTATAAAGAGTGACACGAAATGGTGTAAAAAAGTAGATTACACCGTGTTAAAATTACACGAATGAATAAATTATACCGAGTATTTTTTACACTGTTATTTCACACTACACGGCCGTGTACAGTTCTCGGGGGCCATTTTTACATCAAAATTTCTTACAGTGTACATCGATTTAATAATACCCTGGTAAAAAAAAAATATATATATAATTATATGTGAAAATGGCCTAATATAATTACATGCAATTATTTATAATTATTTTTATTTACATTTTACACAGTTTTCAGGGATTAAATAAAAATTAAAGGAGTTTTTTGCCTTATAGAATACATATAATTTAAAGTGATGTTTGATATGTATTGATCTATTACATAACAGTAAAATTAGTTTCTGTAAAATGGCATGATTATATATAATTGTATGTAATTATATACAATTGCATATAATTTATATATGATTATATATAATCATAAATAATAATTAATAAAAATATTTATGTATTTTTAGATACGTACAATTTCGTTATAACCTTGGAAAAGGACCAGTAATACTAACATCACCGGAGAGAGTTACTATGAAAAACTTTCATCGTATATCAGCTAAAAGATATCACAAAGATGGTGTTTTAATTTATAACGACGGTGAAGATATTGCCGGTCAAAGTCAAGGAATGCTTAAATCATTAGATCTCAATCAAGATACATTTATTGGCAACATACCAACAAATTACACTAGAGTATACGACAACATTGGGACCAGTCACGGATTTTTGGGTTGCATTCGTAAGCTGAAGATCAATAGATTTACAGTTGACCTTCATATTGGAAAAGATAAAGATGTTTTAGAGACATATCGTGTTAAGCAGTGTCATGATAATGCATGCGCTAATTTGCCTTGTAAAAATGGTGCTACTTGTCAGCCAATATTCGAAGAAGATCTTTGCAATAATAGAGAATGCAAATCAAATACAAAACGAAGTAATAAAACAAAGAAGAAAAGAAATTATAATGATGGAATTAAATTTGTCAAATGTAAAGGCTCTCATTGCAGCGATTTAAAATCTAAACCGAAATCAAAGAGATCTAAAAAATATTCGAAAAAACGATGCGCTACTGTGGATTGTAATTATGATTATGATTTAGATTATGACGCTTCTTATGAACATGATAATTATGCAGTAACAACTTACGAACCACCAACGTATAAATGTATTTGCCCTCCTCAATTTACTGGACCTAATTGTGAAGAATCATTAGATCCTTGTTTAGGCGAACCCTGTCAAAACGGAGCTACTTGTGATATTCTTCCACAAGGCGGATATGTTTGTAAATGTCCGCCAGGAAGAACGGGAGATCATTGTGAAATATTAGATGCCGAATTAACTGAATTTTTAATTCCTCAGTTTAATGGTGATGGGTTCCTTGAACTTTCATGTCTTGAAGGAGTCTCAAAAGCATTTTCAATTGAACTATGGTTTCTTACGCGAGCTACAGATGGTCTACTACTTTACAATGGGCAACTTAACAATGGTCGTGGAGATTTTATTAGTCTTAACTTAGCTAATGGCAAATTGGAGTTTAAATTTAATCTAGGCAGTGGTATAGCTAATATTACATCTCCTGATTCCGTGAGTCTTAATACTTGGCATTGTGTTAGAATCAGTAGACTTGGTAGAGAAGGACTTCTGCAGTTAGATGAAGGCACTATTGCACGAGGCTTTTCCGGTAGTCCTCTCACTGAATTGAATTTAGAGATGCCTCTTTATATTGGTGGCGTTAAGTAAGATTTATTTATATATCAATCATAATGTATGTATACTGAAGTGTGTGAATCGGGTTCAAATCGAATCGAATATATCTATTTGATTCGAATTATTCACAAATTTTCGAATTATTCACAACTTTTCAAGTTATTCATCAATTTTTAAATTATTCGAAAGTTTTTGAATTATTTGTAACTTTTCAAACTACGCAATTCGAATCGAAGAAATTTTGGTCAGCTTTTAAATATTTAATTTTTATTTAATGAAGAGATTAGTTTTTAGAGTAACCAAAAATAATTTTTTGTAAATTCGTGTCTAAGCTCTACTTACTTCTGACAAAAATTTAAATTATTTAAAAAACTATTACAATTTTAAGACGTTCAAAAGAAAATTTCGGAATCGTTCGTGAGTTTTCGATTAATTTGAGAATTTACGAATTATTCGAAAATTTGAACTATTTACACACCTCCAATGTATACATATATTTTAATTTTTAAACGTTTCACACTAAATTAAAGGATTTGGAAAGTTTAGTGTTTAATTTGTTTAAATTCTTAATATTTCTTTTCTACTTACAAAAAATAATTTCGGGTAAACTTTCAAATTTTTTTTACAAACTCAAAAAATATTATTTTTTAGTTTTTTGTCAATAACTGTTTAAAAAATGGATCAAATAAATTATTTGTTTATTTCAAAAGTTTTGTTTCGTCCGGAACTTATTGTAAAAAAAAATGTTATTTGAATATCGAAGAGGTTTCAGAGATTTTTGAGTTTAAAAATTTTAATTTTTTTTTTATCTCAAACTTTTATTCATTTAACAATTTTTAAGACCGATTTAATTTTTAGCTCTTAAAAATTATTATTTTTCTATTAACTTTTGGAAATTTGAATTTGGTCTGTAAATCTTAACTAAACCTAATGTAAGTTATTGAATATTATATTTTTATGTTAAATTAAAATTATTTATTCTATTACAAAACCGTTAATTTAATTATAATTAATAGAAACAAAAAATTCAATAATTAAATTAAAAAAATAATAAACTCGAAAGGCCTGCGATCAAATTGATCTTGAATTGATGCTAAAAACACTTAATAATTAAAATATTTGTTTTCTGAAAAGAAAAAAAAGAATTATCTCTGATCTATTTTTCAGAAATTTATGAGTAACAAATTAAAAAAATATATATTTATGAACATAAAAAAAATATAAAATTTACCTTGAAGCCGTTTTTACATACGAACATAAAAATTCTCCAAATCCTTTGATTTGACGTTTAATACTTAAAATATGTTTTTAATAAACCAAAATATTTATTTATTAGACATTGGCGAGAAATTCATCGTCTGGAAAGTGCCTGGACTGGGCTCACAGGCGCGATACAAAGATTAATGGTCAATGGTAAGACTTACCAGAATCTAGCAGTTAATTTCACTCAACACAATACTGAAATATATGATGGGTTGCCGTGTCCTGCTGATGGCAATCCTTGTCACAATGGTGGAGTCTGTTTGCCGTTATTAAATAGTTACCTTTGTAAATGTGCAAGCAGTTACAGTGGTCTCCATTGTGAATTTTGTAAGTCAATAAATTATAAAGATTTTATAATATCAAATAGAAATTCATAACAAATCTATTAATTTTAAATATAGTCATGGGATATGATGTATCTGGTGGAGAAATAGCTGAACGACCAGTAAGATTTAACGGGGACAATTACCTACAGTTTAAACATCGTTATGGCAGAAGGTTTGTTCAAATATTATATTTAGACAATCACTTAAATTTACTAACCCACACTTCTTACTAACTTACTTTAGCTCTAACAATACTTTAACTACTAACACATCTCTTTTGGAATATTATGACGATTCTTATTCCGACTATGAGTTTGACGAGGATAATGATTTTGAATATGAAAATTATGACTACACTGAGTAAGTTTTGTTATAACAAATAATAACTTTTTACCTAATTAGTACACGGAGAGAAATTTATGGTAACAATTACAATATATTATGAAAATGGTTCCTATATAGTATAGCAACAAATTTTTTTTTAAATATCGATTATAGGAATGACAACCGTACTAATTATGATAACCATTTCTATCTATAAGAGTTTCATTCTTATAAGATGTCGGAGTAATTTCTATAAAAATATGATGATAATTTCGATATTATTATGGTAATCATTCTCATATTTCTATCGTAACCTTTACCCTATACTATGGTCATTTTTACCATCCACTATGGTAATGTTTACCACACTATCATTAAAACCATACTATCATAGTAACAATTACAAAAATATTATGACAATGGTTACCATAATATATGGTAACGGCTACCATAGATTATGGCAATTATTACCTTATATTATGGTAATGGTTACCATAGATTATAGTAATGTTTACGATAGATTATGGTAATGATTATTATAAATTATGGTAATCGTCTCATACTACTACAGTAAAAATTACCATATATTATGGTAATGGTCATTATACATTACGATAATAGTTACCATAAATTGTGGTAATGATTAACATAGATTATGGTAATCATCTCATACTATCATAGTAATCGTAACCATACTATTATATTAATCATTATCATAAGATTATGGTAATCATTCCCATAATATATGGTAACGTTTACCATAATATTATGGGAATATTTACATATATTATGGAAATGGTTACTATGATGTGAAGAACTTATTCCCATACTCACCTAAGAACCCTATTAGTATGGTAATCATTACAATAATTAAATTATCATACGATGTAGGAACTATTACGATAATTATAGGAATCGTTCCTATAATTATAGCAAGTTTTCCCAGAAATTATGGACGTACATCCATAATTACTAGTAATTATTACCATAGCGTTAAGGTTGATATTTCATAAACGTATTAGAAACGTTTGCAAAATTTTCTCTTAATTTAATAACTTTATTTTTTTTTTTCTATTTAATGAGCTTGCTTATTATGCTTATGTATAAACATAAATCCTTATTAATGTATAACATTATAATTAATAACCAATAATAATTAACTAGATACAAAGGACAGCAATCAAATAAATTTGAATTGAGTCTACGAACCGTTAATCCGGATGGAATGATAGCATGGATTGGACGCGGAAAAATAGAAAATCTGGTACTATCTCTACAGGATGGATATGTTGTCTTCACGTACAAAGGAAAAAAAGATGAAATATCTATAAAAAGCCGAGTATGTTCTTCAATATTAACAAAACTCCTTTATTTTATATTTACTCTGATGTTATTACTTATATTTTTGTTAACTTTTTTAGAAAAAAGTTAACGATGGTATTTTTCATCACATCAAAGCTGCTCGTCGAAGAAAGGCAATCGTAATCCAGGTTGATGACGAAATTCCCATAAAAGTTGCCACGGAAATATCTCTTCTAACAACCAATGGGAAATTATTTGTTGGTGGGAAGCCTGGTCATAAAGGAATCAAGGGTTGCGTGACTGACTTTATCGTCGATAAAAGAAGACTACCTTTGGCAAGACGGAAGATTGAATTTTGCCACGATAATGACGTATGATAGTGAACTACCGATTCTATAGATATTTACAATATCAAAATCCTGATATTTTAAAATAACAGATATTGATTAACAATTCATATATAGAGTGTTTCTATGAGAAATGTCAATCTCTTAAATTTAAATTGATATTATTAATCGTAATTATAAAATAATAATAATAATAATAATAACATATGAATAAAAAATAATAACAATAATATTAATATTATATATAGCAGTGATAATAATAACAATACTAATAACAATAATAATAGTAAGAGCAATAATGATAATAATAATATATAAAAATGGTGAATTTGTTCAGGTGATTAAAATTTTTTTGTCTAAAAATTAATCAGTCTGATGTATAAAATTAAAGAATTTACACAAAAATCCAGATATTTCAGATGTAAAAAAAAAAAATGTATGTATCAAAAATGCCGAAAGATGTAAAACATCTTTTCTAGGTTTAATTGCGATACGCAATTACGAGATATGTATGACGCAATGATGCGGCTCTACTTTAAGAGTAGTACTATGTTATATCAATTTATGATATAATATTTAAATGATATAAAAAAAAAAAGTGCTGCCTTATTTGCCAGTAGATGAGTCCGTTATTAAGGGTTGATATTGTGAGATTTATTAGAATTTAGGTTCTTTTAAAATCGTGTCAATAATTATTACAAAACCTGATACTGACAGAATAATTTATTGCCATCAGTATTCAGCATCGACTGAATAAATTGTTTAAACAATAAATGAAGACAGCGGACCAAGGACTAAGATCTGTAAGCTACGACAGCTACTACCAGACTACATATGTATTGTTCAGTTAAACTTATCGTATACTTATGTAATACATAATTGACATTCTGAGAAAATGCGATAGTTTTCTTAGTTGATCAACAAGAAATTGTTATTAAAAGTTTTATTCATTCATTAAAATATCTATTTACTATCTGCAACAACCGCTAACTTTTTGGTTAGTAAGTAAAACAATGCAGCGAGATAATGAGACCCGACGGTCCTAAAATACGTCAAAACTTCAGGATAAGCAGCTTGAAATTTCTTATTATTAAATATTAATAATAATAATGATGAATACTCTAGCGATGGTACTTAATAAGTGTGTGGAGAAAGGAATGAAATATAAGTGCTACATTTTCATTAAAGGACAATAATATATTTTTAAGCTAAATTAATATAAATAATTATTTATGGATATGAATAACAAATTTTAGTCGTCTAAAATTATGTGCATTGTGAATTACCTTCACAATATCATAAGAGCAACGTAAAAAAATCTATATTCCCTAAAAAAAAAAAGAAAAGAAAAGAAAAATAAAAAAAAATTATATGTCGTCTTTTTTCAGCACAAATTGTTAAACTCGCACATTAAAACGTTATTAATTATACCAAGACTGATTAATGAAAAAAAAAAAATAAATAAATAAATAAAAAATTGATTGAAAAATCGGTGTTATGTTTGAATGTTATCGTAGAATATTGTGGAATTTTAAGTATACACAGTTAGAAATTTTGTGTAATTGTGTTAAAAAATTATTTGGCTAGATTTTTTGTGTTGATTTTCAACACATAAATCTGTTAATTCAACATAAACCGTTGGTGTTATTTTATTTTAAAAAATCTGGAATGTAACACATTTCTTGTGTTATTTGAAAATTAACACAAAATATGTGTTGTTTAGCTAAACACTCCCGCGCGTTACTTCATTATTTTAACCAAGCAACCTTGGCGGATCCGAATTGCGGCAAATACCGTAGATTACGGCATTTTACGGCAAATTACGGTACTTTACGGTATGTTGAGGTAAATTGCGCGGAATATTACGGTAAAGGTGCCACACGTTGCGATAAATTTCCGTATTTTACTATGATTTGCTGTATTCTGCCGACATTGTCGTAAAATCCGGTGTTTTCCAGTAAAATACGGTAATTTACCGTAATTAAGATTCATTAGGGAACGCATTGTAGAAGTATTGTCTGCAAGGAAACTTGGATTATAATTGATTTAAAATTAAATATAATCATAGATAACTTGCGTATTTTTATGATCAGGTTCAATATTTTTTTTATTCTCATATTTTACGGGAGAGTAATTCATAGCTCCGTTTTTTATAAAAATCACAGAAAATCGAATTAATTGTTTGCTAAATGACATAAGTTGTACTGAAGTTAGATTAGTATACTTGAGTTGGTTAGGTCACATGCTTATATTAGTTCATTTTAACACGGAAAGCCTGTTAAATTTACACGAATTTTCTGTCAAAATAACAGATTTCATGTGTTTGATTGTTTAACATAAAATTTGTGATAACGATCAACACAAACGCAAGTGTTGAATTAACACGAAATTTCTAACTGTGTATATGTATTAAAAAAATAAAAACTGTTGATTTATGTTAATAAATCACATAAATTTGAGGTAGCAGAAGCTTTTTATATAAATGCGCAAAGAATAGAGATATAAAGACTATAATAATAATAATAACAGTAAGTTATAAATATAATAACAACAATATTTCATTTCATTTATTAGTTGTTATTATTATTATAAAAAATATACTGATATGCGAATGGATATGTAAATTACACAGGATAGTAATTAAATAAAAAAAATTGTGACACAAATAATAATTATTACATATTTATAAAACGAACGAATGTGTGATTCATGTTAGTATAAGAGTGTCACAGTTAATATATGTCATGGAGTATGTAGATATAACTGCAATATTTTGATTGTCACTAGCGAAAAACAAAAAAAAAAAAAAGAAAAAAAAATATAACTCATTTAAAAATGTTTGTTAACGACCTAACTCACAAATGGGCCTTTCAATATTATCCATGGCTTAATTTTAACTCCAACTGTTCTTCCTATTACGCAAAAAAACTTTTTAATGACTTTCTACAACATCAATGCTTGTTAAGTGTGATTTAATATTAATTATGAATGCAAAAGTAAGTTTCTGAAGGGCACAAACTCCATTATTTTGTTACTTTTATTTTATTAAATACTTACAGCAAGCAGACGCTTCGAGTTTAAACACCTACATACACTATAATATAGATAATAATAATTATAATATATAATAATAATAATACTAATACTAATAGTAAAAATAATAATAATAATGATAATGATAATAATGATTCATGAAAAAAAAGCTTGTAAACTTTAAAATACTAAGCACAGCCTACATAATAGTTAAAAAAAAATATAACGCACATGCCTTGCCATCGGCTTTTATCAGACAAAAATGAACAAACTGTTCAAGAAATAATTAATAACTAAGTTAATTAACAAAATACAATATGTTAAATGTAGTTCAACGAAAAAATAATAATTAAATTTATTTTAAAGGTTAGTTTTAAATGTAGTAATAATATTTTATTTCATAAATTACAGGCATTAATGAAAAACATCTTCTCCCCTATTTTTTTAAAATATTCAATGATCTTGAACTGTCATAACTGTAATACAATTCTATTAATTAAAGAAAAAAAGTTAAAGCATTAATTGAAACAAAGACAACATACAGTTAAAAAATTTTGAGTCGGTGTGGTGTGAAAAATTTGGTGTTAAAATTTTTAACATTGCTAATGTGAAAGTTACACTAAGTACTGTGTTCAATTTTTGGCCGTATGAATTAGAATGATCACACCACCAACGGTGTAAATGTTACTTCAGTAGGCACACAATGAAGAACAATATGATAAAAATGTTCTTCATGTTGAACAAAAATACTCATGTTAATAAAATCATTAATTTATTAACTTCGAACCATAAACTACCTTATCAATGTCGTACAAATATCAATGGCAAAGGCTTATTGTTAGTTTGTAATTAATTTACATTTGAATAATGAATACAATATTACTGAGAATAAGTAATTTTTTCAATTGAAAATACTTGACCCTTCATCCGTCACGCTTTGAGCGCAGTGCCACAATTTTTATCAAAAATTATTTGAAAAGAAAAAAAATTTCCTAGTCTTTTGAAATTTTATGAGTATTTCTACTTTACTTTTTAGTATCGCATGAATGAATGATAATTATTTTTCCAAGTTGCCTTTGATGAGAGTAAACTCGAACATTGAATTTGTTCGGTATTTCTACGCAGTGTTGCCAGTTTCTACCAGCGACTCATTTTTAACTCATTTAATTCATTTCTTTCTTTAATTATTTACTTTAGTAAAAAAATTCTAAAAAATATTACAATTATCTAGTCGTATAAGCTTGTGTGGTTTAAATTTTGAAAAATCATAGTTATGGTACTTGGCAACACTACAATATTAAACACATGGCGACGATCGAAGGGTAATGAGACCGCGCGACGGACGAAGAGTCAATTATTATCAAAGAAAGTTAATTGATAATTTTTAAAGTTGAAGTAATTGATTTCATTATTAAAAGCAGTTATCGAGTCATTTTTTTAACTACAAATCATATGATCGGACAAAGTATAAGTTTTGAAATAATAACACCAAAGGGCGCGAAAGATAAAACTCATACCGTGATAAAGTTTTTCCCCAAAAAAATTTTACACCGTTAATTCACACCGAGGATACCGTGTAAAGTTCTCGGGGACCATTTTGACACTAAAATTTTTTTTATAGTATGGTTACTATTTCGTCGAAAAATAGATTTAAAAAAAAAAATTACTAACAATTGTTATCAACTAGGAGTTAACCGAGCAGACTTAAATTTATTTATTAAATCGCGTTTAGCTCCTCATTGATTACAACTGTAAGTAATTGTTTGTTAAAATTTACATCTCAGAGAAATCGTAACTATTTTGTCGTTCTTTTTATTAATGCTGTAATTTCTTTTAGTTAATTCATAAAATTTGAATACAGTTATATCAGTAGAAAGACATTGAATAATTTAAAAGAGTGGGGGAGGGGGGTGGTGTCTAAAGATCCTTAAAAAAACCCCTTCAAAAGCTAACTTACATATCTCATTTTATACCTCGAATTTTTTATGACATATTTACTTCCCAAAATTTTCACGTATCAGAAACATATCGAATTTATTATTGAACATATCGTACGGCCAGTAATATCAGTCTACGATGAAAAATTTTCGGAATGAAATTTTTAAAAATTAACTCTGTAGTAATTTTTATTTCAAATTTATCAAATTAAATCTTCCATTTTATATTGTATTATATTATATTTAACATTGGAATTAACAAGAAAAGAAAAAAATGTTAAAGCCTAATTAGTTAAACTAAAAAAATTTGACAACTCAATTTTAAAAAATCTACAGAGAAATAAAAAAAAACGATTGTCAGCCATCTTGTAACAGCAATTGGAATAAATATTACATAATTTAATTTATCTGACAAAAATTAATATTACTGCCAACTTATTTAACTGTATATTGATTGCATTAAGGAGTATTTTTGAATTTATAAAAGTACCTATAATATATGTTTAAAAGAAAAAAAAAAAAAACAAAGTTTAACTAGGCCTTCCATTAATGAATCGCGCGAGGGTTTGCAATCTATTTAATTTTTTTACATTGATACTATTATTTTTATTATACCACTATTGTTATGTTCAAACTCTATTATGTAATACAACGCGCAATGTAAAGTAATTGTATATAAATATATAAATTATGCGATAATTAAATTATATTATTAATTTATTTAATTAACCTTCTTTTAATTTATGTTTTATTCCAGTTATATTATGATAATTATAACTAAGACGACTCAAGAAAAATTGTTTCAATTTAACTGGCCAGGTAAATTTGGGTCCAATTCTTGACACGATCCAAGTAAGGGAGAGTAGGGCAAAATGGGACACCTTACTTTCGTTAACCTTTGTCGGTCGCGGAATAAGCGTGGCGCCGCCTTTTTTACATTTTATTTATTTTCTCAATAGAGCTTGTATTAATAGCTCTGAAAAATTCGAAATTGTCGAAGATTCATCCATTTGGAAGACATTTGCATTGCAAAATTACACTGTCTAAAAATCATGATATTTCTTAATTTTGAACATCATAAAATTTTTTTATCACTTCAAAATTCAAATTATCATTCGTCGAAGCTCACGTCGTTAAAAATATAGTAAAAAAAAATTTTTATCAACTCAAAATGTGTAAATATTTTTTTTTTCAATCTTATTCTTAATATAATAATGTGATTTTCCATCGTTAATCACCATTAATTTAATTGATTGTTATTTTATTTTTTAATGAATTATTTTAAAATATTTTATTCGAAAAAAAAGTATTTTTTATCTAAAATTTAATTCAACTGTATTACTCTTATTTTTTCAACGAAAAAAAAAAAAAAAAACAAATTTTGTACATTTTAGCAAATTCTTTGGGTCTTATTTTATATATATATATATATATATATATGTTGGAGGAACAGGAGATATAGGGTCACTGCTCTGAGTATTGGAGTTATTTTGTACTGACATTTTATTTAAAATATAAACAAATAATTATTACACAAAAAAACGATTTAATATTAAAGTATTGTTCACAAATAATAATAACTAGACACCCTGATTAAAAGAAGAGATTTAAAAAGATTCGAAATAGAAAATTTTAAATACTTTTTAATACTTTTGAATACCTTGAATACTTTTGAATCCCTCTTCTTATGGGAATTTAACATTGCAAATCGTTTAAAATCCCTTTTTTTAATCAGGGCAATCAGTATAATAAAGATAAGATCTCACAAATGTTGATATACACAGAATAGTAACTAGCACAATAGTTGTTACACGTAAAACTGATTACACTAAAATAATAATTATAAATGATATTAGTCGTAATATACAATCGCCCGATAATATTTTTAATAAACTATGATTCGATAATATACGAGTACTACGGTAAACGAGGCTCGAGAACGAATCCACGGTCAGCAGGATAACTTGTACTCGCACAACGAATGCTCGATCAGAACTAACTCAACTAGTACCAAAACTCTGTACTCTTCGTTAAAAACCTTTTTGTCAAAATATTCAGAGGAGGACAACCGTCTTATATTATTTTACTATCTTGTCCTCTGTGTCTTACTATACCCATCCTGTGACCGTGACTACGTTTGGTGAATAGATGTCACAGCGAGTCTAATCCTCCCGCAATAAACATAATCTGCTTAAGTTGTAAACAACTAGAACTTAAATTTTATTATTTAATTGTTACTATAAAAACTAGTCTCGACTGTTGGGCATTTCCCGTCTCATTGGAAAACCCCATTTTATTCTTTCATCTCCGACATATATGTACTACTCCTACAAAATCACGTCTTCCAAATCTATTTATAATGTAGCTTTATAGTTCCAGATAAGCTCAGGTAGTTGCACACCTAAACCCGTATTGTCTTCGCAAATCAACTAAAGTATACATTTATTTTAAATACCGAAATTTATGGTAGTTATTTATAATTAGTCACGGACAATACACATTAATATAATTCATTTTAAATTAAGTCATTATTTTTCTAATACTTAACATTTTTCTTGAACAGTTTGAAGGGAAGGGAAGCTGTTAGTCATTTGTCCTATTGTTCATCGAGCATATAAAATGTCTGAAATAATTTTGTCATTCAGTTGAGTTTCAATTTTCAGTGCGACAAGTTGGTTCTATGTGAATATAGTAACAGCTAAAAATAATTATAAAGTTATAATTTATCATAAATTCGTAAAAATGATTCCTGAATTCTACAACATTTTAGAGCCTGTTATAAAAGAAGGTGATTTGGAACTTTTAAGTGAAGTCATTAACCATTTTTCAAAAAATCCTGACTGGATGACTATAGGAGTGGTTATCCTCCATGTGGCAGCAGAAAATGAGCGTGATGGAATAATTAAATTTGTTGTTGACAAGTGTCCAGAGTTACTGAAAAGTCCGGATTTGAGATGCAAGTTACGAATTTTGCTAACGTTAATAATGGACTTGAACGTCGATGCCGTCGAAATTATTTTAAAAACTGATTTTTTAATAGATGATCATATCAAATTTGATGCTGTCCTTGGTATAGCTTATAATCTATACAACTCTCCAATAGTTAATAACGCAGATACCAAAAAAGTGAAAAAAATAATCAAACTTTTAATAGAGTACAGTTATAATAATTTCAACAAGTATGATGTTACATTAAAAGTTAACGAGGAGACCTTAAACATCGAAGCGTTGATTAAATCTGAGTGTGATTTTAATACAATATATGGGACTCAAACTTTTATGGAAATAATTGTTTTTTATATAAGTTATTATAAATCTCTGGATGACCCTATTCAGCAATTGAGTTATTCGAAAGTTGTTGATATTTATTATTTTATTGGAAAATTGTTTATCAAAAAAATTGTTTTTCTGCGAGATTTAAACTCACACGTGTCGGAAAATATTATAAATGCAATCAATAATGATTGCAAACTTAAATCTTTCAAGGAGCAATGTGAAGAAGAATTGAATAGGATGAAAAGTGATTTAGTTGATAAAACAACGGTTACAGCTTACGGTATTGCAACTGCTAGCATTAACAAGTTGGTTAAGTTTATGTGCAATCGTAATTTAAAGGAATTTATTGTATCAAATAAAAGTGTTGTAAACTATCCAATTTATGCAGCTACTATCCGACATCGGTTTGAACTCTCTCAAAAGAGACAAAAGTTGTTGAAAATTTCGGAATCTGTATTCAAATCGACTTATGGAAATTTACCGGAGTTACCGCCAGAGTGCATTAGTATAATACTTGACAAATGTAGTGATAATGATTTGATTAATTTCATTGACCGTAATCGTAAGCATTAATTTTAATTTGCTATATCGTAATGAATTTTGAAATAGAAATTTTTTTAATTTCTAGAAATTTCAATATTTAAATTTAGATATTTTTTGAAAATATGTAAAATATTTTGAATATTATTATTATTTTTTTTTAATATCTCTATTTTTATTAATCGATTTAAGGTCAGGATTTTGAAAAGAATCTTTTTCTAGTAAGTTTTAAATACTGTTCAATAAGATTTAATTGAACAAACTAAGATAGGTTTAGAAATATTTAGAAAAACAAAATTTTTTTTATGTTGTAAATAATGTTTAAAATTATAAGTTTTTTTAAAAAATAAAATGTTAAGTAAATAATTTTTAAAAATATATAAAATATTTTGTATATTATTTTGTTTTTTTATGAGCACTATTTTTATTAATCGATTAAAGGTCAGGATTTTGAAAAGAATCTTTTTCTAGTAAGTTTTAAATACTGTTCAATAAGATTTATCGAACAAACTAAGATAGGTTTAGAAATATTTGGAACAACAAAATTTTTTTTATGTTGTAAATAATGTTTAAAATTATAAGTTTTTTTAAAAAATAAAATGTTAAGTAAATAATTTTTCAAAATATATAAAATATTTTGTATATTATTTTGTTTTTTTATGAGCACTATTTTTATTAATAGATTTAAGGTCAGGATTTTGAAAATAATTTTTTTCTAGTAAGTTTTAAATACTGTTCAATAAGATTTATCGAACAAACTAAGATAGGTTTAGAAATATTTGGAACAACAAAATTTTTTTTATGTTGTAAATAATGTTTAAAATTATAAGTTTTTTTAAAAAATAAAATGTTAAGTAAATAATTTTTAAAAATATGTAAAATATTTTGTATATTATTATTATTTTTTTTTATGAGCACTATTTTTATTAATCGATTAAAGGTCAGGATTTTGAAAAGAATCTTCTTCTAGTAAGTTTTAAATACTGTTCAATAAGATTTATCGAAAAAACTAAGATAGGTTTAGAAATATATGGAACAACAAAATTTTTTTTATTTTGTAAATAATGTTTAAAATTATAAGTTTTTTTAAAAAATAAAATGTTAAGTAAATAATTTTTAAAAATATATAAAATATTTTGTATATTATTTTGTTTTTTTATGAGCACTATTTTTATTAATAGATTTAAGGTCAGGATTTTGAAAATAATTTTTTTCTAGTAAGTTTTAAATACTGTTCAATAAGATTTATCGAACAAACTAAGATAGGTTTAGAAATATTTGGAACAACAAAATTTTTTTTATGTTGTAAATAATGTTTAAAATTATAAGTTTTTTTAAAAAATAAAATGTTAAGTAAATAATTTTTAAAAATATGTAAAATATTTTGTATATTATTATTATTTTTTTTTATGAGCACTATTTTTATTAATCGATTAAAGGTCAGGATTTTGAAAAGAATCTTCTTCTAGTAAGTTTTAAATACTGTTCAATAAGATTTATCGAAAAAACTAAGATAGGTTTAGAAATATTTGGAACAACAAAATTTTTTTTATTTTGTAAATAATGTTTAAAATTATAAGTTTTTTTAAAAAATAAAATGTTAAGTAAATAATTTTTAAAAATATATAAAATATTTTGTATATTATTTTGTTTTTTTATGAGCACTATTTTTATTAATCGAATAAAGGTCAGGATTTTGAAAAGAATTTTCTTCTAGTAAGTTTTAAATACTGTTCAATAAGATTTAATTGAACAAACTAAGATAGGTTTAGAAATATTTGGAAAAACAAAATTTTTTTTAAGTTGTAAATAATGTTTAAAATTATAAGTTTTTTTAAAAAATAAAATGTTAAGTAAATAATTTTTAAAAATATATAAAATATTTTGTATATTATTTTGTTTTTTTATGAGCACTATTTTTATTAATCGATTAAAGGTCAGGATTTTGAAAAGAATCTTTTTCTAGTAAGTCTTAAATACTGTTCAATAAGATTTATCGAACAAACTAAGATAGGTTTAGAAATATTTGGAACAACAAAATTTTTTTTATGTTGTAAATAATGTTTAAAATTATAAGTTTTTTTAAAAAATAAAATGTTAAGTGAATAATTTTTAAAAATATGTAAAATATTTTGTATATTATTATTATTTTTTTTTAATAGCTCTACTTTTATTAATAGATTTAAGGTCAGGATTTTGAAAATAATTTTTTTCTAGTAAGTTTTAAATACTGTTCAATAAGATTTAATTGAACAAACTAAGATAGGTTTAGAAATATTTGGAAAAACAAAATTTTTTTTAAGTTGTAAATAATGTTTAAAATTATAAGTTTTTTTAAAAAATAAAATGTTAAGTAAATAATTTTTAAAAATATATAAAATATTTTGTATATTATTTTGTTTTTTTATGAGCACTATTTTTATTAATCGATTAAAGGTCAGGATTTTGAAAAGAATCTTTTTCTAGTAAGTTTTAAATACTGTTCAATAAGATTTATCGAACAAACTAAGATAGGTTTAGAAATATTTGGAACAACAAAATTTTTTTTATGTTGTAAATA
Source organism: Microplitis demolitor (assembly GCF_026212275.2). Classification (NCBI taxonomy): domain Eukaryota; kingdom Metazoa; phylum Arthropoda; class Insecta; order Hymenoptera; family Braconidae; genus Microplitis; species Microplitis demolitor. Next base: position 7,719,770 of record NC_068549.1, on the reverse strand, counting down.
ATGTTTAAAATTATAAGTTTTTTTAAAAAATAAAATGTTAAGTAAATAATTTTTAAAAATATGTAAAATATTTTGTATATTATTATTATTTTTTTTTATGAGCACTATTTTTATTAATCGATTAAAGGTCAGGATTTTGAAAAGAATCTTCTTCTAGTAAGTTTTAAATACTGTTCAATAAGATTTATCGAAAAAACTAAGATAGGTTTAGAAATATTTGGAACAACAAAATTTTTTTTATTTTGTAAATAATGTTTAAAATTATAAGTTTTTTTAAAAAATAAAATGTTAAGTAAATAATTTTTAAAAATATATAAAATATTTTGTATATTATTTTGTTTTTTTATGAGCACTATTTTTATTAATAGATTTAAGGTCAGGATTTTGAAAATAATTTTTTTCTAGTAAGTTTTAAATACTGTTCAATAAGATTTATCGAACAAACTAAGATAGGTTTAGAAATATTTGGAACAACAAAATTTTTTTTATGTTGTAAATAATGTTTAAAATTATAAGTTTTTTTAAAAAATAAAATGTTAAGTGAATAATTTTTAAAAATATGTAAAATATTTTGTATATTATTATTATTTTTTTTTAATAGCTCTACTTTTATTAATAGATTTAAGGTCAGGATTTTGAAAATAATTTTTTTCTAGTAAGTTTTAAATACTGTTCAATAAGATTTAATTGAACAAACTAAGATAGGTTTAGAAATATTTGGAAAAACAAAATTTTTTTTAAGTTGTAAATAATGTTTAAAATTATAAGTTTTTTTAAAAAATAAAATGTTAAGTAAATAATTTTTAAAAATATATAAAATATTTTGTATATTATTTTGTTTTTTTATGAGCACTATTTTTATTAATCGATTAAAGGTCAGGATTTTGGAAAGAATCTTTTTCTAGTAAGTTTTAAATACTGTTCAATAAGATTTATCGAACAAACTAAGATAGGTTTAGAAATATTTGGAACAACAAAATTTTTTTTATGTTGTAAATAATGTTTAAAATTATAAGTTTTTTTAAAAAATAAAATGTTAAGTAAATAATTTTTAAAAATATGTAAAATATTTTGTATATTATTATTATTTTTTTTTATGAGCACTATTTTTATTAATCGATTAAAGGTCAGGATTTTGAAAAGAATCTTCTTCTAGTAAGTTTTAAATACTGTTCAATAAGATTTATCGAAAAAACTAAGATAGGTTTAGAAATATTTGGAACAACAAAATTTTTTTTATTTTGTAAATAATGTTTAAAATTATAAGTTTTTTTAAAAAATAAAATGTTAAGTAAATAATTTTTAAAAATATATAAAATATTTTGTATATTATTTTGTTTTTTTATGAGCACTATTTTTATTAATAGATTTAAGGTCAGGATTTTGAAAATAATTTTTTTCTAGTAAGTTTTAAATACTGTTCAATAAGATTTATCGAACAAACTAAGATAGGTTTAGAAATATTTGGAACAACAAAATTTTTTTTATGTTGTAAATAATGTTTAAAATTATAAGTTTTTTTAAAAAATAAAATGTTAAGTAAATAATTTTTAAAAATATGTAAAATATTTTGTATATTATTATTATTTTTTTTTATGAGCACTATTTTTATTAATCGATTAAAGGTCAGGATTTTGAAAAGAATCTTCTTCTAGTAAGTTTTAAATACTGTTCAATAAGATTTATCGAAAAAACTAAGATAGGTTTAGAAATATTTGGAACAACAAAATTTTTTTTATTTTGTAAATAATGTTTAAAATTATAAGTTTTTTTAAAAAATAAAATGTTAAGTAAATAATTTTTAAAAATATATAAAATATTTTGTATATTATTTTGTTTTTTTATGAGCACTATTTTTATTAATCGAATAAAGGTCAGGATTTTGAAAAGAATTTTCTTCTAGTAAGTTTTAAATACTGTTCAATAAGATTTAATTGAACAAACTAAGATAGGTTTAGAAATATTTGGAAAAACAAAATTTTTTTTAAGTTGTAAATAATGTTTAAAATTATAAGTTTTTTTAAAAAATAAAATGTTAAGTAAATAATTTTTAAAAATATATAAAATATTTTGTATATTATTTTGTTTTTTTATGAGCACTATTTTTATTAATCAATTAAAGGTCAGGATTTTGAAAAGAATCTTTTTCTAGTAAGTCTTAAATACTGTTCAATAAGATTTATCGAACAAACTAAGATAGGTTTAGAAATATTTGGAACAACAAAATTTTTTTTATGTTGTAAATAATGTTTAAAATTATAAGTTTTTTTAAAAAATAAAATGTTAAGTAAATAATTTTTAAAAATATGTAAAATATTTTGTATATTATTATTATTTTTTTTTAATAGCTCTACTTTTATTAATAGATTTAAGGTCAGGATTTTGAAAATAATTTTTTTCTAGTAAGTTTTAAATACTGTTCAATAAGATTTAATTGAACAAACTAAGATAGGTTTAGAAATATTTGGAAAAACAAAATTTTTTTTAAGTTGTAAATAATGTTTAAAATTATAAGTTTTTTTAAAAAATAAAATGTTAAGTAAATAATTTTTAAAAATATATAAAATATTTTGTATATTATTTTGTTTTTTTATGAGCACTATTTTTATTAATCGATTAAAGGTCAGGATTTTGAAAAGAATCTTTTTCTAGTAAGTTTTAAATACTGTTCAATAAGATTTATCGAACAAACTAAGATAGGTTTAGTAATATTTGGAACAACAAAATTTTTTTTATGTTGTAAATAATGTTTAAAATTATAAGTTTTTTTAAAAACAAAATGTTAAGTAAATAATTTTTAAAAATATATAAAATATTTTGTATATTATTTTGTTTTTTTATGAGCACTATTTTTATTAATCGATTAAAGGTCAGGATTTTGAAAAGAATCTTTTTCTAGTAAGTTTTAAATACTGTTCAATAAGATTTATCGAACAAACTAAGATAGGTTTAGTAATATTTGGAACAACAAAATTTTTTTTATGTTGTAAATAATGTTTAAAATTATAAGTTTTTTTAAAAACAAAATGTTAAGTAAATAATTTTTAAAAATATATAAAATATTTTGTATATTATTTTGTTTTTTTATGAGCACTATTTTTATTAATAGATTTAAGGTCAGGATTTTGAAAATAATTTTTTTCTAGTAAGTTTTAAATACTGTTCAATAAGATTTATCGAACAAACTAAGATAGGTTTAGAAATATTTGGAACAACAAAATTTTTTTTATGTTGTAAATAATGTTTAAAATTATAAGTTTTTTTAAAAAATAAAATGTTAAGTAAATAATTTTTAAAAATATGTAAAATATTTTGTATATTATTATTATTTTTTTTTATGAGCACTATTTTTATTAATCGATTAAAGGTCAGGATTTTGAAAAGAATCTTCTTCTAGTAAGTTTTAAATACTGTTCAATAAGATTTATCGAAAAAACTAAGATAGGTTTAGAAATATTTGGAACAACAAAATTTTTTTTATTTTGTAAATAATGTTTAAAATTATAAGTTTTTTTAAAAAATAAAATGTTAAGTAAATAATTTTTAAAAATATATAAAATATTTTGTATATTATTTTGTTTTTTTATGAGCACTATTTTTATTAATAGATTTAAGGTCAGGATTTTGAAAATAATTTTTTTCTAGTAAGTTTTAAATACTGTTCAATAAGATTTATCGAACAAACTAAGATAGGTTTAGAAATATTTGGAACAACAAAATTTTTTTTATGTTGTAAATAATGTTTAAAATTATAAGTTTTTTTAAAAAATAAAATGTTAAGTAAATAATTTTTAAAAATATGTAAAATATTTTGTATATTATTATTATTTTTTTTTATGAGCACTATTTTTATTAATCGATTAAAGGTCAGGATTTTGAAAAGAATCTTCTTCTAGTAAGTTTTAAATACTGTTCAATAAGATTTATCGAAAAAACTAAGATAGGTTTAGAAATATTTGGAACAACAAAATTTTTTTTATTTTGTAAATAATGTTTAAAATTATAAGTTTTTTTAAAAAATAAAATGTTAAGTAAATAATTTTTAAAAATATGTAAAATATTTTGTATATTATTATTATTTTTTTTTAATAGCTCTACTTTTATTAATAGATTTAAGGTCAGGATTTTGAAAATAATTTTCTTCTAGTAAGTTTTAAAAACTGTTCAATAAGATTTAATTGAACAAACTAAGATAGGTTTAGAAATATTTGGAAAAACAAAATTTTTTTTAAGTTGTAAATAATGTTTAAAATTATAAGTTTTTTTAAAAAATAAAATGTTAAGTAAATAATTTTTAAAAATATATAAAATATTTTGTATATTATTTTGTTTTTTTATGAGCACTATTTTTATTAATCGATTAAAGGTCAGGATTTTGAAAAGAATCTTTTTCTAGTAAGTCTTAAATACTGTTCAATAAGATTTATCGAACAAACTAAGATAGGTTTAGAAATATTTGGAACAACAAAATTTTTTTTATGTTGTAAATAATGTTTAAAATTATAAGTTTTTTTAAAAAATAAAATGTTAAGTAAATAATTTTTAAAAATATGTAAAATATTTTGTATATTATTATTATTTTTTTTTAATAGCTCTACTTTTATTAATAGATTTAAGGTCAGGATTTTGAAAATAATTTTTTTCTAGTAAGTTTTAAATACTGTTCAATAAGATTTAATTGAACAAACTAAGATAGGTTTAGAAATATTTGGAAAAACAAAATTTTTTTTAAGTTGTAAATAATGTTTAAAATTATAAGTTTTTTTAAAAAATAAAATGTTAAGTAAATAATTTTTAAAAATATATAAAATATTTTGTATATTATTTTGTTTTTTTATGAGCACTATTTTTATTAATCGATTAAAGGTCAGGATTTTGAAAAGAATCTTTTTCTAGTAAGTTTTAAATACTGTTCAATAAGATTTATCGAACAAACTAAGATAGGTTTAGTAATATTTGGAACAACAAAATTTTTTTTATGTTGTAAATAATGTTTAAAATTATAAGTTTTTTTAAAAAATAAAATGTTAAGTAAATAATTTTTAAAAATACGTAAAATATTTTGTATATTATTTTTTTTTTATTAGCACTATTTTTATTAATCGATTTAAGGTCAGGATTTTGAAAAGAATCTTTTTCTAGTAAGTTTTAAATACTGTTCAATAAGATTTAATTGAACAAACTCAGATAGGTTTAGAAATATTTGGAAAAACAACATTTTTTTATGTTGTGAATAATGTTTAAAATTATAAGTATTTATAAAAAATAAAATATGTTAATTAAATAATTTTTAAAAATATGTAAAATATTTTTTATGTATATGTGTTATTTTTAAAATACATCTTTGTAAAATTAATGGCCTTCGTTTTCTATATCTATTTTTAACTTCCTGCTATGAAAATCCCGAGAAAAAATGTTTTTGTAAAATTTTATAAGATTTTACAGCACAATTTTGTAATGTAAGATCTGAGTAAGGTAAGTAATGGTTAAATAAAATTTTATAAAAGTTTTCTATATTTTATGCCATAATTGAATAATAATAACTTCCGTTCAAGGAATATCATTGCAGATCGATGAATTTTCTGGGATTTTCTCTTAAAATTTATCGTCTATATGTCATTCTGTCTCTGTCCTTTTTTTTCACGTTAACAAACGTATACAATTCACTCTGTTTTCCATAGGTATACTAAGTATTTTACTTATATGTGTACGACTAGCGCCCTCTTAAAAAAAACTGAATCAGCTGTCAGTTTACTTTTACTATATTTAAAAAAAATTTATACACTGAGAAAAAATTTCTCTTTTGACAATTAAATTGGTTTTGTTAAATTCTGTTAAATTAAAATTTATTTAGGACAACTAAATTTTATTCGTCAATGTAATCTATTTTATTGTTCTTAACAAATGATTTAATAGACTCTATTTGGTTGACATTAATATTTTTCTCTCTAAGATGATAAAATCATTTGGTAAAGTTAAGAAAGTATTTATTCAATGGACAACTAAACTATTTTGTAGTGCCAACAAATCCAAATATTTAAAGCAAAATATTATTATATTAGCTGTAATAAATATTACTTAGACACAAAAAAATATATTAATTTAGAATAAATATATATATTTGTTCGAGGTTGATAAATATATATTTGAACCTAATGATTATTGATTTCAAAGTTATGGTGTTAGGTAGCAGCAGCGGGAATAGTTCGGTGCTCACCACTAGATTGCGCCCACCGTTTGTGGTGTCCCTGGTAAGAAACTTATTTCAGAGTTTTTATATTCGCCAGCTTGAAGCATTCATGGAATGGGTTATCTGCTGAAAATTTTTGATAGTAAAATAGGGATATCCTGTATTACACTATGCCATTAATGTTTAATATAATGTTTTTCTTGAACAATTTTTGTCATAGTACGACAAAAAGTACGTGAGAAGGAAATGAATTAGTTTCTAAATATGCATTTATTTAAATGTTAAATAAATACCCTGTGATTTTCAAATAATATTTTATTATGATTAATAACTCATTTTCTAAGGATCACTCATATATTTCATTACGACTACGTCATAAACTTTATAAATTGTTCAGTTGTAATATTATCATTTAACATTACCTTCATCTTGTAAACAGTTTCAATTTCAGTATGTCTTTGATTCCATTCGGGTGTAATTTTAAATTGCACCCAGTCTTTTTGATCTCTTTCAAGTGTGATGATATAGCCCCTTCGTAATAAATAATTTTGCAATTTAGTTTGCCAGTGAGAATTCTTTTGAAACTTCGTTTTGAAATGACTGATATTAATATTAAAAGTTTTCTCCATATTTTCGTCGACAACTCACATAGGTCAATAGGTGCAAATTAGTTTGAGTTTGCACTACTCAATGGTTTATCGAGTTCTAGATATTACTCTACTATCGCATTCGATAGATTAGTATTTTGTTTAATTTAGGAATCCAATAAGGAAAAGTTATTTAAACGTTTAATGCAGTCATCATTGAAAACATATATTTATTTTTTATTATTGAATATTTGAAATTAATTTAAACATTTTGCAATTTGCATTTCAGAGTTTGATTTTTCTGATACGCTAGTATTTTTTTTTTACTTAGTGAATGATTCAATTTTTAACAAAATACCTTTGAAAATGGCGCAGTTAGTGACTCGCTAACTAAAATTTGAACTGGGCGTTAGAGAATTAGAAATAATCGTCACTTTTCCTATGCTTATTGAATGGAATATCTCATAACATTTTGGAAAGTACTAAGAAATAAAATGAAAGGCTGAAAGTCGAAGAGAATTTTTTTTTTAATGCGTACAAAAATAATTTGCTAAATAAGTGAAAAAAAAATTTGTATCGGTTATGAATCACTATTATATATATATATATATATATATTGTAACATGATGGAAAATTCGACATCGACTCGTGGTTTGAATTTATTTCAAATAAGAAATAGTTACCGGATGAGCAAATTTTAGTGACATTTAGAATCGAAAATTTCAACTTCGACCGACTAATTGATCCAACCCATGGATCGTGATGGGAGATCCGGACTAGACGCCGTACTGAACGGTCACGTTTTACGATTCGAGAAATTCGACCCGACCAAACGAACAATTTTGATTACGACTCTTGAACAACGTGAATTTTGTTCTATAAGAATAATCCGAGTGATTAACGAACAATTCATTGCGATAAGTAAATTTTTTTCTAACAAATAACCGCCGTCGTGAACAAGCGAATAAGCCGAAGCCTCGGCACGAGAACTGATCAAGTGTACGACCGATTGATTTGGTTTTATGAACAAGTGCAACGCGATTTGTGGAAATAATAATTAAATTAATGATTGATTGTACGTCCTAAATGTATGATAGTGAAATTTCACGCGTTACCGAAATAAAATATTATTTTATATTTTATTTTATTCCAATCGAGCAATTCCGAGAATTACGGATTATCTCCTTCTCATTCGTTGCGGCAGCCGAGTCTTGCCATGTAAAAGACTCTGACGTCACCGGTCGAGTATTTCGTTAAGAACTACGTCGAGTGTGTTGATGAAATAAACGACGAGTTTTTTTTTTCTTTCGACAACTGACTGTTATTTTTTTTGCAAAACTGACTGTTTCCGATCAACTACGTTTTGTTGTACTTTGGTTTACATCGAGCCAAGCCGACAACGGCATTTATTATGTTTGTGTAACCGACAATTTGTGTGAAACCGATCAGTTATTTTGTCTATTGAATATACGATTAATTTGTTTAATTCTGATCACTTATTTTATCGTAATTTTAACTGCCTGACCTTTCCCCGATCCGCCACCCTGAGCCGAATTTTTTTTTAGTTTGATAATTATTTATTTGGTGATTATAAAATCACCTGGCGCCCAACTTTAAAATTTTGAACAAGGTTGTCAAATAGTAAGTGTACTCGGACTTCACTCCGGTAGATCCCCGGTGGTGAAAAACCCGTTATAATATATAGGGGCGAAGGGGAAAAAGAGGATAGGGTAGGCAAAACGGGGTACCCCCAAAATTTCATAAAAAAAACTTTTTTTTTTTGTCTAATTACTATAAATCCGATATATTTGCACACGTTTATCCCTACGCATGACACCTGGAACAAAATGGACCAGCCCAAAAATCGAAAAAAATAATTTTTCAAATTCTTATCGTTAAATTAAAAAAAATTAATATATTAACCCATTTTTCGGCTGATTTGCTATACCTGAGGTATATTTGACTACTGAAAAAGTTCAAAAATAACATATTTTTTTTTGATTGATAAAATTTTTTGAATAATGCAAAATAATCTGTAATTTAAAAAATAAAAAAACACGTTTTTTGGGTTCAAAATAATGACAAATAAGAAATAAGTTATTCCCACGTTAATATCAAGCTGGTGAAATCGATCAGAACCACTTTTTTAAAAGCTTAAAATTAAAATGAAAATAACTAGAAAACAATGCGTAGTTTGAAAAAACTTGACTGATAATAATTTGTAGAGAATAAAATTATCACCGAAAAAAATTTTATAACATTTTCTGATAAATTTGATAGTTTCACCGGAATAGTAAAAATATCTCCAACTTTACTTCGAGCATTAATAACTTTTGAACAGATGGATTACCAAAAAATGATAAGAGACCTTTTTTGTAGAACGTTTAATTTCCTACAAAAAATATGAATAAGTCTATTCGATCCATTGATCTGTTAAGAATTTAAAAGTATTTAAAGGTAAAAAAAAAAAATTTTTCCTGTGTTATTTAAATGAGAAATCGAATTTTTCAATGAGCTAGGTCTGTAATCGACATAGAATTTTTTTCCTTGCTCGACATTTTTTTTTTTTGTGTTGAAATATGATTTCTTCCTCATGCACTTAAAAAGAAAAAAAATGTTGCTCCGAAATGACGCACCCTAATATACATATATACATAAGCTTTCAAACCAATGGTATTTCCGGAACCTACATAACTAATAAGGGGATAGTATATCATAATATTGTGAAAATTCAATTAAGAGTATACATAAATGTTTCTGTTTTGAATGCCATAGGAATTATAAAATTTCGTCAATGAATAATTTAAAAAAAATAGAGGATTCATAAGGAACACATATATACTTATTAAAAACTGAGCTTATACTTAAATCAATAAGTTTTCTTGCTAATAAAATTTTCAATTTTCTCACTAATAAGTTTGAAGTAAAATATTACTAACAAATCAAAAAATATATGATAGTTAGTAACCTAAAATATGCAGAATTAGCAACGAATTATTTTTAAAATCATATATTATTTTATTAAATGTAAGCTTCATACGATATACAATAAAACTAATAAATTAAGTTATGACTTATTAATTTATTTGAATTAATAAATGAGTAAAATACAATAAAAAACCGTTAAAACCTGAAAATGATATCTGCCAGGCTAAAAATAACATATTTAAAAACAGGTAATGGTTGCCTCACATTAATTCAATATATTTTGATCAACATAATTTAGATATTTACCATTTATAATTACGAAATTTTTTTGGTTTTTATAATTTAATTTCAAGTTTGCTATAAATATTTATTGAATGAAAATGAAGTTTTCATAAATGTTTATAATGATTCATTATTATGTAATAATATAAATATACATTGTTCGTATATTTATATTATTAATATTAGAAAAAAAATTAATTTGTTATTGAGCTATTTTATATGTAGAAATACCGATAAAATAATTTTTTTTTTGTCTAAAAACATTTATCTAAATAATTAATACATGTTTTTTTAATTTTTAGAGAAAAGAAAAAATTGGATAGAGCCACTATTATAAAAAAAAAAAAAAATCGTTCAATCTAACTTGAAATTTAATAAAAATGAAACGAATCATCATTTAAAAGAGTAAGGCAACAGAAGTAAAAGTTAATGAACAAAAAATTTTATTGAAATTAATCTAAAGATGTTTTTTTCTATGGATTATTTTCGATGAATTTTAATTTTAAACTAGTTTGGAATTTTAATTCGTTGAAATGACTAAATAACAGAATTGTAAGTCATTTTATGTTTTTAATTAATATATATCGTTAAATAAAAAAGCATTGAACGGTAGAAAAAAGCAACAAAAATTAAATTTACGCTAGGACCGTTTTGAAAGAAAAAAAAAAAATCAACAGTTGGTCTATAATGAAAATACCATATATTTTAATGCGATTGTACTAAAATTTTATATCAATGAAAACAATGTTTAACATTAGTAAAATCAAAATTATTTACTTATTATAATTACATATATAAATAAAAATTGAATATAAACGTTAAAAATGACTTATTAGAAAGTTATATAATTTTTAATCCATTTTCGAATATTTAAGCTGTATAAAATAAAAAAAATTTAATATAGTCTATTATAGTTTAAAATTTTTGATAATAAAAGAGTATATAATATAAGTGTGAAAAAATTTGAAATAAACTTATTTTTTTTTTTTTTTTTTAAGTAAATATAGTAAAAATCATTATATATTAATTAAATATTTATAAAATATTATACATATTGATAAATATGGTTAGAATTCATTTAAGAAGTATTTGACTCTTTAATTAAAAATGTCAAATAATTAAAACAAAAAAATTATTTATTTATTTAATTAAAAAAAAAATAATAATAATAAATCGCTGGTGTTATAAATTTAAAAATTTTTCAAGTATCAACGTGTTATATAGATGCAGGGAGATACCGTATTTCCGCTGCGGCTGACGCAGCCAGTAGTTAGCTCGCGACAAAGATTATTTTTTACGCCGGCTCGTAATAGTATGAAAGAGTAGTCAGTTGAAGCGGTTCGAGTAAGCGCTGTCAGATACTGACTACGGCAAGTTGTATACTATTAACGTAACATTACCACGGGTTGATGTCTATGACTGAATGACTCTTTATGTGGTAAATCGCTACGGCGTTTATATAATATTATGTATAACTAAAAATTAGTGTACAAATATGAAACTGAGTATCGACTTACTTGTTTCCGAGCAAGAATAAAATATCACGTTTACGAGTATATAAAAAACCAAGTCGCTTTGATAATAAAATATCTAGCGAGAGTAATATTTATAAAAATGAGAGGTTGTTTGAAAAATAAAATTATTATTCAATATTGTGAATAAATAATGTAGATTCAAAAATTATAAAGTGTTGTAATAAGCAAATGCTTATAAAAACAGCACCACTTTTACAACAGATAGGATTTTTAAAATACTATCATGTATGTATAAAGTGAAAGAGGAGTTATTCTGATGTTTTAAAAAATAAAACATATAACGAAGCTCCCTGGTTGATCCTGCCAGTAGTCATATGCTTGTCTCAAAGATTAAGCCATGCATGTCTCAGTACATGCCGTATTAAGGTGAAACCGCGAATGGCTCATTAAATCAGTTATGGTTCCTTAGATCGTACCCACATTTACTTGGATAACTGTGGTAATTCTAGAGCTAATACATGCAAACCAGAGTTCCGACCAGAGATGGAAGGAACGCTTTTATTAGATCAAAACCAATCGGTGGCTTGTCCATCGTTACTTTTGGTGACTCTGAATAACTTTCTGCTGATCGTATGGTCTAGTACCGACGACGAATCTTTCAAATGTCTGCCTTATCAACTGTCGATGGTAGGTTCTGCGCCTACCATGGTTGTAACGGGTAACGGGGAATCAGGGTTCGATTCCGGAGAGGGAGCCTGAGAAACGGCTACCACATCCAAGGAAGGCAGCAGGCGCGCAAATTACCCACTCCCGGCACGGGGAGGTAGTGACGAAAAATAACGATACGGGACTCATCCGAGGCCCCGTAATCGGAATGAATACACTTTAAATCCTTTAATGAGGATCCATTGGAGGGCAAGTCTGGTGCCAGCAGCCGCGGTAATTCCAGCTCCAATAGCGTATATTAAAGTTGTTGCGGTTAAAAAGCTCGTAGTTGAATCTGTGTTTCATACTGTTGGTTCATCGCTCGCGGTGTTAACTGGCATGTTATGAAATGTCCTACCGGTGGATTTAGCTGAGGTTAAACTTAGCGGTCCAATTTAATCCTATCGCGGTGCTCTTAATTGAGTGTCGAGGTAGGCCGGTACGTTTACTTTGAACAAATTAGAGTGCTTAAAGCAGGCTTATTTTGCCTGAATACTGTGTGCATGGAATAATAGAATAGGACCTCGGTTCTATTTTGTTGGTTTTCGGAATACCGAGGTAATGATTAATAGGGACAGATGGGGGCATTCGTATTGCGACGTTAGAGGTGAAATTCTTGGATCGTCGCAAGACGAACAGAAGCGAAAGCATTTGCCAAAAATGTTTTCATTAATCAAGAACGAAAGTTAGAGGTTCGAAGGCGATCAGATACCGCCCTAGTTCTAACCATAAACGATGCCAGCTAGCGATCCGCTGATGTTCCTCCGATGACTCAGCGGGCAGCTTCCGGGAAACCAAAGCTTTTGGGTTCCGGGGGAAGTATGGTTGCAAAGCTGAAACTTAAAGGAATTGACGGAAGGGCACCACCAGGAGTGGAGCCTGCGGCTTAATTTGACTCAACACGGGAAACCTCACCAGGCCCGGACACCGGAAGGATTGACAGATTGATAGCTCTTTCTTGATTCGGTGGGTGGTGGTGCATGGCCGTTCTTAGTTGGTGGAGCGATTTGTCTGGTTAATTCCGATAACGAACGAGACTCTAGCCTGCTAAATAGGCGTTTTTGGTATCTTGAAAGATTTACTTGATTTTCGGATCAAGTGATTTTTACTACCAACGTAAATAAATATCTTCTTAGAGGGACAGGCGGCTTCTAGCCGCACGAGATTGAGCAATAACAGGTCTGTGATGCCCTTAGATGTTCTGGGCCGCACGCGCGCTACACTGAAAGAATCAACGTGTCTTCCCTGGCCGAAAGGCCCGGGTAACCCGCTGAACCTCTTTCGTGCTAGGGATTGGGGCTTGCAATTATTCCCCATGAACGAGGAATTCCCAGTAAGCACGAGTCATAAGCTCGTGTTGATTACGTCCCTGCCCTTTGTACACACCGCCCGTCGCTACTACCGATTGAATGATTTAGTGAGGTCTTCGGACTGATGCGCGGCAATGTTTTGGCATTGCCGATGTTGTTGGAAAGATGACCAAACTTGATTATTTAGAGGAAGTAAAAGTCGTAACAAGGTTTCCGTAGGTGAACCTGCGGAAGGATCATTAACGTATAATATACAATACAAAATTTTGTATCTGTAATATATATATACATATAAATATTACTTTCAAAAGTGTTAACACACGCTATATAAAAAGTATATTGAATGAATACTTATGAGTATCTTCAGAAACTTTGTGTTCGATTATATTTGTATCACATAGTCATGGTAACCTATACTAGTCTATACTCTAAATGTCTTGTGCATATATTGTGTAGATGAGGTTTTTAAATGAATATACGCCATGGCTGAATTATATTTACAAAGTTTCGTTGCCATATACATCTGATGTATAGATGGCAATTTTACATTAGAATAGGATATAATATGTTTCTAATGTAAAAGACATTTTGTCAATGTATAAAAATTAAGTCAACAAGCATAAAATAGAAAATATCAATATTTTCTTAAAAAAGATGATTATCCTGAACGGTGGATCACTTGGCTCGTAAATCGATGAAGAACGCAGCTAATTGCGCGTCAACTTGTGAACTGCAGGACACATGAACATCGACATTTCGAACGCACATTGCGGTCCACGGATCCAATTCCCGGACCACACTTGGCTGAGGGTCGTTTATTATATAAAAACTGCTTACATTGATTGTACTAGCGAGAAAATATACAATGAATGTTCATCATCAATAATTGATTATAAAATAAGATGATGTCGTTTGAAATAATTATTTTTTACTTGAATCAGTGAATTGTTATAATATTTTAGTGCAACTGATTTTCGAGTTTACGAATTATATTTATTTTATAAACCGTAAACAGTTGTTACTTTTTAGTTCACTTGTATTTTAATTCAAATTGACGACCTCAGATTAAGTGAGACTACCCGCTGAATTTAAGCATATTAATAAGCGGAGGAAAAGAAACTAACAAGGATTTCCTTAGTAACGGCGAGTGAACAGGAATTAGCCCAGCACTAAATCCTATGGTTATGCCATTAGGAGATGTAGTGTTTAGGAGGAATCATTTAACCCGAGATACATTATCATGTCCAAGTCCATCTTGAATGGGGCCATTTACCCATAGAGGGTGCCAGGCCC
>NC_068549.1:7695000-7700000 GCF_026212275.2 Microplitis demolitor | reverse complement strand
CTCTCTGTTTTAACTTATTTTTAAATTGTGGTAGTAGATTGACACCGACTTATAGTTTAAGTCGAATTCATATTAAATAATTATATTCTTTTGATGAAACAGCGGGGAGAGTTGGGGCTGGCCCGCAGGGCCAACTGACGCCCAGATTTTTTTTGTATTTTTCGTTAATAAAATATTAAAAAAAAGAATGCTAACAGCACGTGGTATTCCCATGCGGTCACCCATCCAAGTAATAACCACGCTCAATGCTGCTTAACTTCAGTGATCAGACGAGAACTGGTGGCTTTTTTTTTTTTTAAAGAAGTTTATTTGCGTTATTCAAATACAAGTACTACAATAAACGAGAAATATATTGGTTAGCTGGCTGCAAAGAACTTAAAAAATAGCCATTATTTGTATCAATGAATTTAATGTGGGTTGTTGGGCTCTTTGAGAGCAGCTGGCAATCCTTCAGTTCGTGTTGGAGATGTGTTTTAGATAGTTTATTGTTGTCTCTAGATGCTAGAGTCATTTAAGCTTATGATGTCGTTTTCGTTTAGTTTCAGTGCCATGATGTAAAAATATAATAATTTTATAAAAACTTATCTGGGCTTTTGTTCTTGTTATTAATTTATATTAATTTTATTTACAATATTTACATTATGTACAATGATGAGGGACCTAGTTGGTTTCCCAACCGGCGGTCCAGCCGTTAGCTTTTCTTTTTCTCAGAGCTTTTCTGTGTGGCGTTTCTTGTGAGAGCCACCAATATTTTCCGCTCAGTCTTTGAAAATCTAGCTGATCTCTTTGGGGGAGTGAAGTTGGGTAGCTGAAGTTGAAATTTTCTCTTTGGAAACTAATAGAATTATAGTTTATTTTTATATTGTGTCTGGAGCGATGAAAATGATAAATTATTGGGATGTTGTTGCTATTTTGGATGAGATCTTTTTTATCGAAGTATGTGAACATGTGGGGTAGAATGTATCCTGTTGAATTGTATTTCTCAGCTGTCTTGTCTTCGATTTTGCTAATGTTCTTTATTTCTTCATTATTGATTTGTGAAGTTTTCTGGTAATAATCTCTGTTTAATTTAGTGATGAAGTTGTCAATTCTTGGTATGTTGGCTCGATTGTAGATCTCCGTGTTGCTAATGCAGTATTTGTAGTTTGTGTGTATAGATCTGTAGCTCCTTAGGCAAGTCCGTAGGCATCTTCGTTCAAATACTCTGAGTTTCTCTATTACGGCTGCACAGGTGTTCCACCAGAGAGGTGAAGCATATGTCATGATGGGCCTAATCAATAATTGATAGCATATTACTTTTGCTTTTGGGTATAAATGCTTGCAGTAAAGAAGTCTTTTATTCACATAAAAGGCTTTTTTAGCTTTTTCTAATTGATATTCTACATGGTTATTTATTTTCATCATTTGATCTAGGTATATACCTAGATATTTCACTTCATTTTTATGGGGTATTTCAATGATTGTTTTGATGTCTGGGTGCTCTGTGCTTAATTTAAATGATTGAATTAGCTCTCTGTGATCTAGATTGTAGTGAGATAGTGGTTTTCTAAAGAGTATTGTTTCACATTTTTCGGGGTTTATTCGCAGATTCTATTGCTGGTAGAATTTATTAATGTTGTTAAGTAGTTTATTCAGTTTTTCTCTTAGCAGGCAGAGATTGCTACCAGTCACGTAGGCAATGAGGTCATCGGCGAATGCAGCACTATATACGTCGAATTCAGAATTCATACCGTATAGTCTTAGTAATTTGCTAGTGAATATATAAAAAAGTATTGGGGAGTTCACCGTGCCTTGTTGCAATCCTTCATGAATGTTGAAGGTTAAAGATGAGAAATTTAGTCCGTCTCAGGTCTTGAAAGTTTTTCCATGGATCATGTCATAAGTCAGTAGGATAAGCCAAAAGTCAAAATCACATTTGATCATGGTGAATATAAGTCCTGCGAGCCATCCAGAATCAAAAGCTTTTTCTAGGTCTATGAGGACAGCAGTTGTGAAGTCATTAAAATGTAGGCCTTTCAATATATCTGTGATAACCTTCTGTGCAGCATGACAAGTTGAATGTTGTCTTTTAAACCCATATTGTTGGTCTGGGATAATTTTTTTCTCTTCGCAGACCGCGACTACCAGTTTGTTTATTACTATTTTATAGACCTTGCTAAGGTTGGAGGTTAAGCTAATGGGCCTATAACTGGCTGGTTTCGAAGCGTCTTTATTCTTTTTGAATATTGGGAGTACTTTCGCCTCTTTCCAGCATCGTGGATAGTAGTAATTATTTAAAGCGTTGTTAATGACGATTGTTAGTGCTATTATCATGAAGTCCGGTAGATGTTTCAACACAATCGCTGGTATCTCGTCTGGACCGTTTGACAGCTTGTTTGGTAGACATTTAAGTATTTTTGTGAGTGAGTAAAAGTTGCAAAATTTGAGTTGGTGATCTACGTTGCTTGAAGGAGAAGATGCTTTGTTGTTTGAGTTAAATGTTGTGAATGTAGTGTTGTTATTGCGGTTTTGTTCTAGCTTTGTTTTGATTTTTTCGGCTGCTGCATCAACTATTTTTTGTAGAGGAGTTCCAGAGTTTAGATACCGTGGGGAGTTAATGGCTTGGTAATGCTCGCCGATGATGTTAAGTTTATCAGCAGGGTCTGTTATTAATATTTTGTTGTTTTTTATAATTGTTCTTGTCAGATCAATTGGAATGTTCTTTAATGGCTTTGAGTTAGGCTCAATTTCTTGAGCTTCTATTTCTAGAGTTCCTCTAGGACGTAGTAGTTTGTTTATTTTGGGAAAAAAATTCGCCTGATTTTCGATGGTTTATTTGCTTTAGTAAATTTTCCCAGTAGCTGGTTACTGCTTTGCTAAACTCTTTTTTAAGTTCTTCTTTGACAAGCTTGATGACCTCTTTAGTGTAGGTAATCTGTCGTTGATTGTTAGGTGTGTGCTTTAACTTATGTAGAGATTTAATTAACTCCGATTTATTTTTATGTAACTTTTTGATTCTTGAATTCAAATATTTGTGTACACTGTCTTGTTTTTGAAAAGTTGGCACAGTTTGGGATATCGTTTTTTTTTATAGTCGTGGTGATATTGGTGATGTTTTGCTCGATTTCAGTTAAACTAAGGTTTCTGTCGTCCGGTGGAGTGTCTTGAAAATTGTTGCGTTGAACTTTGGTAAATTTGCTCCATTTGGTTGCTTTATAATTGTATTTGTTGAGTGTTTTATCTTGGATTACTGTATTGGCTAGTATTGAGAATGTTAGAGCTTGGTGGTAGCTGTCGTAGTCTGTAGTAGTTATTTTGTTATTATCTAAGTTGAGTAAATTTTGATCTGTAATGCAACAATCCAGGTAAGACTGTCCTGGAGTATACGTCGGGTTGTTGGCGCTATAGATTCTGGCTCTGTAGTGCTGTGCCGAGTTTTTTTCCCAGTCACTTAAGTGTTGACCACGTGCATTATCTTGAACGTCACCCCAGATTTGTCTTTTCGCATTGATATCTCCTGCAATAACATAACTATGGTTTTGGTTGTTTAGGTCTAGACTGTTGCAAAGCTCGTTAAGTTCATTGGTGAAGTGACTTTTGGTGTTTCCTGGGGATGCATAAATGCTAATTATGTAGAATTTTTTCAGAGAGCTATTGCCGCCATTTATATTGATGATTGTGTATTCTATTGATTTATTTTTATAGGATGATGGGTGAGTTACCTTATGGTATTTTATGCTATTTTTTATTATAATTGCTGTACCACCTCCTTGCCTGTTCGGACGATCTGTTCTGATGATATCATAATTTTTAAGAGTGAACATATGAGATTTATTAAGCTTGGTTTCACTAATTAACACCAGATCAGGATTATGTTGCGTGATTATTGTTGTTAATTCATGTCTTTTGTTGTTTGAAATTAGAGAGTTAACGTTTATTGAAATAATTTTGAGTAGTTGTTGATTTTGATTTCTATCTTGAGTGATGTTTGCGTCTTGACATTTAATATTGTTGCCTTGTTGTGCCATTAGAGGAGGCCGAGGTATTGATATAGAAAGTCTAGTCGTTGTGAATTAAATTCGATATTTTGGGTTATTATATTGTTTAGCTTGATAGGACGCGGTGTGGTCTCTTGTTACTTGGCTGTAAGAAATATTTGATTGTGTTAAGCGGTTCAGCACTTCATCCCTTCTTTGTAATCTTGTCCTCATAGACTTTTGTTTTTCACTGATTAATTTTTTTCTGAGCTCAATGGCTTGTTTTAAGTACGGACATCCAAGATAGGATGCTGGGTGTCCTGATTGTTTGCAATTGGCGCATGTGAGCTTGGCTTTATCATCATTTTTAGTAATTTTGCAGGCATCTTTTGGATGATTTAACCCGCATTTCACGCATCTGTAAAGCATATTATAGGTAGATGCAGAATGCCCAACGCGTTGGCATCTTTTGCATTGCAGCATTTTATTTTTATCGAGTTGCTCCCATTTTATTTTTTGATATGCTAGAGTCTTGATTTGAATTAGGTTATTTTTTCTACTGTTATGTGAGATTCGGACTATGAAATGTTTTTTCGTATTGTCTTTATTTTTGATCGGGAGAGCTTTGACTTTAATAATTTCGACGTCTTGTATATTTAATTCAACTAGCTCTTTTTGGATGTCGTATTCAGTAAAAATTCCGCTAATGTTTTTGACTAACAGCGAATGAGGCTTATTATCTTTTCGAGTGTATGAATAAAATTCAGTCTCATTTTGAAGCCCTTTTATGATTTGGTCATATATATCGTGTTCGGTAATAGTAATTGTTTGTTTATTGTTACTGACCTATATGGAGAATAGATTTTTGTCAATGTTTAGTTTGTTCAGCTTGTTAATCGTGTGATTGATATCTTGTCCTGGTATAAAGATTGGTGGAGGTTTATATTTATAATTTCTTTTTTGTTGTTGACTTGATGTGTTTACATCTTGGCTATCGTTGTTTTTTTGGGTACTCTGATTGTCAGCGTCCATGTCTTCTAGCGC
>NC_068549.1:7572500-7685000 GCF_026212275.2 Microplitis demolitor | reverse complement strand
AAACGATTAATTTTTTTTTTTATTTATTCATTTTTTTTTTGTAAGGTATCATTGAAAGATATAACAACAATTGTCTTTATTTTGAATCAAATCGAAATTAATATAAGGTCACTAGAAAATACATGCAATTGCATGGATCATGACTGTAATCAATATATACATGGACAGACTTTTATATTAGCGCTAACAATACTTCTTTCATAAATGTTACTCCCTTAGATGGTAATTAAATTTGTAAAAGTCGAGATGATTAATATAATAATCTAAATATCATAGTCAATGCAGTATAAAATGATAATTCTTAACATCGAGCGATCGTACAATTTACAATTTAAATTGTTGCATTTACCATCAAAAGTCGTTGAAGTTACCAATATCATGAGAAAAACTACACAATAAAGACGAACACTGAACTTTTTAAAAATGATATATATATATATGTCTGTGTGTGCAGGTATGCGTGTGTGTACGATCGCTCGGTTTTAGGATTCATCATCTTGACTTTTACAGTATATTATTCAAACATTGAATTTTATCATAGTTGATTGTAAAGGTTACAATGTTATGGTAACACGACAGATAGTGAAAATCACTATAGAGGTGGTAAATTTTTTATTCATATCGTATTTATAATAATAAAAAATAGTATTTGTTATCATTAAAATATGTTAGTCCTTTTTACAATATTTGCATGATATAAAAGAAAAAATTAAATGTATAAAAAAGAAAAATTAAATCGATGATAATAAATGAAATATAATAAAAAATAATCTAAACATGAAAATGATATCAGCCAGGCTAGAAATGGCATGTTTAACACCAGGTAACGGTTGCCTCATGTTAATTCAGTATATTTTAACCAACATAGTTTAGATATTTGGCTTTAGATTTATACGATTTATGAATTCAAAATGTTTTTGATTTGTATCCCTGATTAGAAAATACGATTTGAGATGATTAAAAATGATTATAAATTTAATCATTTTTAATACTCATAATCCTGATAGTTTTTCACACTCAATCATCTCTAATCGTCAAGAGATTATTTATTATTTTACGATCAAAAATGATTTATGACGATTAGAAATTTGTAATCGTCATGAATCGTCTTTAATCGTAAAATAATATTAATTTCAATTGTTTTTAATACTCTTCAATCATCAATTGACGATTCATCTGTATTTCAAGCGATTAAAACCATTTTTAATCATCATGAATCGTTTGTTCTATACGGAGACAATTTATTTTTAAGTTTACTATTAATCATTGTTAAATGAAAATTAAGTTTTTATAAATATTTATAATAGCTTTCATTGTAATTATTACTATATAAGCGGTGATCCTCAATACTACGTTTGAATTGTCGAGAATTATAAGCTTGCTCTTTTATAATATTTACATATGCAGTGTATTTTTATAGTTCTCTCTTCGTAACGGTTAACTAGATTTCCAAACTGTAGCTCTTTGAATATTCATATAAATGTAATTATTCAATAATTATTAATTGACGATATCGTTCTATTGATTAAATCCCATCATTTTATGCATATCTAAAAAATTTTTTCACGCAACTCATTCTATTTGTTTAACAGAAAAATCACATTACTTACCACAACAAATGTCATTTTTTTGCGTTAACCAATACTATTTTATTGCCATAACAATTCGCTGCGTAATCCTGATTTTTTTTATGACCAAAAATTTTATTTTCCTGTGTATCAGTTCAACATTAGTGGATTCGTCCAGTAGCTTACGTTCAAACCCAGCAATCACAAGTTTGGCAGCTCACGCCCAAGCCCAGCATTACTTTCACCGAGTGTTTTTACACATTTTTCACCTCTTTGAGATAGTTATGACGTTAATGATCGTGAACTCTACTAGGTTAATAATAATAATTTTTTTTTTTAATTAAATTTATTTGTTTCGTTGATATATGGGCCAGGTCCAATAACCAAGCATGAGCTAGGTCTAGCAACCAGGACTGGCCCTGTGTCATTCCAGGCTTTTACCAAGGCTGGTGTAAAGGTTGGTATAAATATTCTATAACTTTTGAACGGATTGACTGCTTTTAATCTCCATGGTAGCATTCGACGTGGCTTATTAATTTTTACAAACTATGAAAAAGTGAGCTTGATCGGTCGGGTGCGTTCGGAGATATTTCAAAAATAAAATTTTTTCGAAATTGTTTTTTTGGATTTTCTCATTTGCTCGATAGATTGATTCCAAAATCTAATCAGCTTCAAAACTTTATAAGCCGCGTCGAATGCCACCTCAACCATCGAAATCGGTTCATTCATTCAAGAGATATCTTTGGTGAAAAAATTGTAAGTAACGTTTTTTTTTTCGAAAAAAATGGCATGCAAAAGTTTTTTCGAGCTCGAAGAGCTCGAAAATGTATTTACAGCACAGGATTTCTTCATAATCATCATCTAGTATTATTTTATTATTTTAATTTTAGCTGTTAGTGAAAAGACATGGTTCAAGAAGTTTTTTGACATTCCAATCAATGCTTTTCCTCTGAATTTTTCCCATCGGAAACCACAAGGGTAAAGATATTTGGCAAAAAAATGGCCGAAAAGGCTAAATTTGTCCGACATCACGCCGAAAAATTTTTATTCTTATTAAAATGGTCGATATGTGACTGATAATTGAAACGGCTTGTTTTCGGCCATAGTATTAATTTTTTTTCTTAAATAAAATTATGGGACTGAGAGAAATATGATGCAACTGAAAATAGAACTTAGAAAATTTTCATATTGTGGGGCTTAGAAATATTTCAAAATTTCGAGAGTAAAAAATATAAAGTAAGTGATCTAAGCGATTAAACACGACTATGGTAATACATAAATACAAATTTTACAACAGCCATCATACTTTCCCGCTCCTTCTGAAAACTAATTCGCACATCCTCATAATATCCATAATTTTTTATTATTTTATAAAAGCTTTTTCTCCATTACTTTACAACAAGTGTCTCCAAGTCCGGGAAATATTATATTTCCTTGTTCATCAGTAATGTCATTCCATCTGCGATCTAAGAATACTTTGAATCCGGCATTTTTAGCTGATTTTTGTGCGATTGGTGAAGTGAAAAATGTCGAAGTAACTGGAATGTTGTATGCACAGCCAATTTTATCCCTACAATATGTTAATTTATGAGATATATAATAGACGAGTTAATACCAATTAATAGTAAATACCTCGCTAGTAAAAGATGAGTGCCTAATCCTAGTCGACGGTAATGCGGATCTACATCTAATCCAGCAGCAGTTAAATAGTAATCCACACTCCATTTTTTACAGAAATCAACTTCTACAGAAAGATTGTGCATGAAATTGAGAATCTTTTCACTTCTCGACATCGTTTCCTAAACAAAACGCATAATTTTTTCTTATAATAAATAGCAAGGAAGAAATAAAGAAAGACAAGACTTACCATAATCGGTACAATTGTTTTGTCAGAATCTTTATCCTCAACCATAAGCACATTTAATCCAGCTAATGTAGATATTTTATTGTTTTCATCTGCTTCGAATGCACCAATTGTAATTCCTTGATCAAGAGCCGTTTTCCAAAAAGCACGAAGTTCAGCGACTGAGTCTCGGTCATTAGCCAAATCTATGAAAACCAAAAAATTAAACTGAAGATTTTAATCTTTATGATTAAAAGAATAAGGAAAATTTTGTTCCCGGCATATCTTTATGATAGAATTAGTTAATGTTATTAAATTTGGTATCCTTAGAAAGGTTTTGACTTGAATGTGTGCCTTTCCGTAGTTTCAACACTTTTTTATTATCAATCATTGAGATAAATCGATTTATCCGTATCATTCAAATTACATTTAAATTACGCAAGAAAAAATACGATCGTATTTATTTTCTTTAAATAAATTAATATTCTAATTATTCTGTCACAAAATATGATTGAATGTCATTAAATATATACTATATTATTTATATCGCGTTACTTTTTCCAAAATGACAAAGTTTCATATTTCCATTTGGTTTTAGGAAGCTTCTCAGAGCCAGAAAAGTGTGCATAGAAAAAACAAGGATTCATTGCCACAAAAAATCTTTACTCGCCTAAAGAAAATTTTTACTTACCCCAAGAAATTTTTCGCATTGTGAATTAAAACCAAAAAGTTATTTAGAGCTAAAAAAATTTTTTTGGTGCAAGGAATCATTTCTTAACCAAAATAATCTTTTCTCGCTCCAACAAAATTTTTGTATTGAATTGATGATGCATAATATTTCTTGGTACAAATAAAATTTTTTTAAGGCAAGAAATCGTTTTTTTCTGAGTATTTTATGAAATCAGTAGTGATATTTGGGCAGTCACGTAGTGACTGTAGGTTGCTCGTATTTCTTAAAAGTACACGGAGAGAAACTTATGGTAATAATTACAACATATTATGGGAATAGTTCCCATAACGCATGGTAACTGTTTTTTTTTTTGCAATATGTCGATTACAGAAACGGCACCCATACATAATATGGTAACTAATCATTCTTATAAATATGGGTATAATTCCTATATGATATCGGAAAAGTTCCTATGGTATTATGGTCATTGTTACTATGTCACTATGGTAATTGCTCCTGTCATAATATATGGTAATTATTCCATAATATTATGTTAACCATTCCTATAATATATGGTAACCATTGCCACAATCTTATAGTAATGATTCCCATACATTATGGTAACAATTACCATAATAATACAGGAATATTTTACATATATTATGGAAATGATTACCATAATACAAAGGGTTTATTCCGATATGTACTTAAGAACCGTTCTCGCTTAAAATGAATCAGTAAAAAAACCTGCAAATCAGTGAATATTCACTGCGTATCAGTCCCGTATATCACTGATTCAATTAATGATATACTGGGACTATTTTTACAGTGAATATTCACTGATTGGAATATTTTTCACTGATTTATTTTAAGATAGATTACAATGTGGTTATAGGATTTGTTTCTATTTACTCATGGAAACTATTTATATGCATGGTAATCATTACAATAATTCCATTAACATGCGATATAGGAACAGTTACCATTGCAATAGGAATTGTTCCCTTACAGAGAGAAATGTCAAGTAAATGTACCTATGCCGCATAGTAATAACTACATTACTCTATAGTTTGTTTTACGCCACTCTTATGTGACTGCCTGTACAAACTATAGAGTAATGTATAATTATTACCATGCTGCATGGACATATTTACTTGACATTTCTCTCCGTGTAGTTATAGAAACTTTTCTCAGAAAATATAGGCCTATATTCCATAATTCAAAGTAATTATTATCATAACGGTATTGGATGATCTTTCATAAACGTCCTAGGTACGGTTACTATAAATTTCTCTCCGTGTATTAAGGACTTCAAAATTTCAATTTTAGTTAAAAAATACTTACTTATACTTGAGCATATAGCTTCGCTTGTAATAAAAACAGTGCAAAGATGATCTAAAGCTTCTTCGTATCGGTCTAAAGGTATTTCTTGAATAATAAATTTAAGTTTCTTTCCATCTGCATTAATAGATTCTACTGTACACCAAACCCTTGGATCACCCGGCGGACGAGACCAACCCATTTCTTTATAGCAATAATTCTAATGCAATTTATTTATAATATTTTTAATAATCGAAATATTTTAAGTCAGCTAAATGACAACGCAACACAATACTTACCTACAATAAACTTTATGAAATTTATTTTACTATTAATGCAATGACTTTCAAGGAGTTTTTAGAATATTCAATCCTAGGTAATGTTTCACTTTGTTGATAAGATAAATTCTGATTAGTTAAAAAAAAATTGTTAGCCTTATAAATTTTTCGAAACCACAGTGAGTCGTGAACGTATTACACATCTACTACTATTCACTTGAATGACACTTGAGTTTGAAAGTTAGCATGCTATGCGGTCACAATTACAGTCAAGGAAGATATTATTTATATCTCTCACGGATAAATTTTGAAAATATTTAAAACTTAAAAAAAAAAAACTTGGCAGCTTTGTCGGCTGGCAAGTTTAGAACGATAAGTACTTTTAAATTTCATGTCATATATATATATATATATATATATATATGATATGATAGGTGGATAAGCTATCATTATTAAATTTAATATACCATTTATTTAATCTATATTAATTTGATGCATGACGATATAAATATTTTTTACCTAATAATAAATGTATATCAACGATTCTTTAATTGAATAATTTCAAAGACGTGTGTATAAATTTTTGCAAAACATGCAACTATATATCCATGACAGAAAAATTAATTTTAGTAATTTTTTCATCTATCAAGTTACATAAAGCTAAATTTATGCAAAACCTATGATATTAAATTTTTTTTTATTATGCAAATGATTTCAAGGTTCATCTCGTTACACTAAAACTTTTATTGCTTTAGATTTATGCATTTCTGCGCAACGCGTAGTCATTGTTATTATCGTTTGGTGATTAAAAATCGTAAAGTTATCATTACCACAGTGCGCATGCGAAAAAATGTATAAACTCAAGATAAGTATATTTCAACAATTCATATACAAATTCCGGTAAAAAAACTGTTTTAATTAATGTAGGAAAGGATATTTTTTAAAAAACAATCACTTGCAATATGCCGTTTTATTTTAAAAAACGAGCTCACAAATTTACACACTCGATCAATCTATTTGTTTTCACATTTGTGTGCATATATACATATATATATATATATATATATATATGTGGATGTGTGTCAGGTGGAGTGGGAAGATACTTAATTTACGATGATAAATTGGGGGCGAAGTGGTCAATTAGTAGAATAGGACTTTAAATGAAACTAATACAAATGCTTATGGAATAAGTTAAATTAAATATTTTTGTTGGAATATGTTGATAAAATTTTTGGAATTTAAAAAATGTGGAATCCTTATTAGTAGAAATTAATAATGAACAATAATAGATAAGTAATAGAAATGACCGTAGGTATATGAACAATTATAACAAGATGTATGTAGATGTTAAATTATTCTTTCAATATATACAACGTTTTGTCCATTTATTTAGACTATCAAGTACTGTAACATAATCATAAGACAATAATAATATGATCAAGATTAAACGACATTATAGTAATGTCATTACTTTTATAATTAAATATTGCGGTCTTCATTGTTGATATGCATATGGAATCAATTATACTTTATGACCTTTGCATTTTATTTTGTAATGGTGGTATCGAATAAAAAATGATAAGTACAATCGAGGAAAGTATATGCTTGTCGAATAATACATGATTTCATGAATAAAAATGATCACTGATTTCGCTCACAATTTTTTTATTTCTCATAACACTAATATATTATTGTAATTTACACAAATTTTGTTTTTAATTATGTGCAGTTTATGTGATTCTCATGACTCTTTGGTGATGAACTCATGCCATCTAACAGTTAAATGTTAAATTCAATTCATCTTCCTAGATAGTCATTGCGTTTGCAACTGAAACTTGGCGCCAAAATTCTTGCATCAGTTCGTTGGCGTGCGCAACAGTTGATGGCAACTTGTCGTCAAATTGAATGCAATAGTTAGGCGAGTAAAAATTTTCCAACAACTTGACGAAAACTTTCTTTGTCAAGTTTCCTTCATATTGCGGCTGCAGATTGTCGCCAACTTTTTGAGAAAGTGAAAACCAACATGTAGCCAATAATTGGATGGTCAAATGTTACTTTTAACCCTTTCCCGGTTGACCTTGAATCCCTACTCTTAATTCGGATTGTACGTCTTCGTTTTCGAGTGAGAGAGCGCTAGTCTATTCAGTAGAGAAGGGGTAGAAAAAATAGTAGAAGGGGGAGCATGCACTAATAGGATTGAACCGATACTCACACAGCCTTACTAAGAACTGTGATTAGATTTATGCCCACACAGCTTACACCGAACTCCTCGAGACTCCAAATCGGGAAAGAGTTAACTTGACAGCACATTGACGTAACTTAGTTACAGAGAAAACTGTGGTTACCCTGATAGTCAGACTTTCTGATCAGAAAGTTGGTGTACATTTGTTGTGACCAACTTGACGACAAGCTATCCACAACTTTCAGCTTTTGTAACTGTTGAATACAAGTTGTCACCAACTTTCCCAGAAATTTGCCATCAACTTATGGAAATGACAATTTTTGCGGCCAACTTAGCAACAGGTTGCGGCGGTAGATTGTCGCCAGTTTGCTGCCAACTTGTCTATTAGGGTATATCGATATACCCATCAGATCTGAATTCCCTGATAGCACGAGTTACTCGTCCAAAAGTTGGTATTCGTTAGTTTGTCACCGACTTGACTATAAGTTGTCGACAACTCTAGCTTTTGCAACTTTTGGCTACAAGTTACCACCAACTTTCTGAGAAATTTGACGCCAGGGAAGAGTTGCAATTCGAAAGCAGGTTTCTGAGAAAATTTAAGGCAACTTTCCATCAACTTATGATTGTCAACTTTTGCAACCAACTTTTGCCACCAACTTTCTCAGAAAGTGTATATGAACTTTGGAAGTACCAACTTTTGCAGCCAACTTGGCGTCTAGTTGCGGCTGTTAATTTGACGCCAGTTTCTCGCCAACTTAGCTATCAGGGTTGTTATTCTTCATTATCAACAACTATCACGAATGGTAAATGATTAAAGTCGCTTGTCGATCACATGTACTGTTATCCGTTGAGTAGCCGGTAAATTTGAAAATTTTAATATTAACGATATTAATCCTTAGAAGGTACACCAAAAAAATTGCGTGAGAATCACACATGGGTACTTTATACTCATTAAATTAAAAGCATACATCTCATGATCGAATTGAACAAATTCAATTACTCATTTTTTTAATCGATAAAATAATTTATCAAGGGAATGCGTTCCGAAGCTGCGTATATTTAAAAAGACCCGGGCTATTTTAATCCAGCGTGTCGTTTATGGGTTAATTTATGCTATGGAATGGTTTGTTTTTTTTTCTTCTTGTTGTACTTGCACAATAAACAGAAACTCTTCCCAAGTTTTTCTCATAAACAAATTAAGATGTAATCCGTCACTCGAAGCTCTACTTAAAAAAAAAAATCACTCTGCGTAAGGAAAAAACTGAGAGTTTTTTCTCTTCAGCAAAGTAAATTCGGAGTAATGTAGATTTTACATATTTTAACCCACACACGAAAAAAAACGTAACTCAAAATTAACTAATAACTACAACCGTAAACCTAAAAATACTTTTGAAAAAAAAAAAAATTTACAATCCGATCAATAAGAATTACTATTATAAGTCAACAATTTTATTTCTTTATTGATCATTACTTTAGCGTAACCCGATCAAGAATTTTTCGGCATTATGACAAGTCGCTCCAAAATCTCTCTACCCTCCTTAATAAATCCGATAGATTCTTATAGCTGTATGTAGAACCCTATACTTAAATATAGCACTTCTTATAGAATTTATTCATTCTTATAAAATCATTATGGAAATTTATGAGAATCTATTGGATCCTATGAGATTTTCTAAACAGGGTAGAGAGGTTTTGGAGCTACTTGTAATAATGCCAATTTTTCGATCTAATTATATGTGATTGGATTCAAAGAGTTAAATATTTTTGGATTACTATTTGAAATAACTAATAACAAGTAAAAATTATACGCCTTCTTAGCTTTAGACTTAGTAACTAAAGCAAGAGGACGTATAAAAATATAAATCCTTTTGGAATTAGTGATGCGATATATCTATTGTTTCACGTACAAACCTACTTCATTATCTTATCATTCATTTCATTCGTGCGCTCAACTTCGCTCTCGTGGGCAATCGATAACTTACCGCACCTGTTGCACAATATACTATTAAATTTACCTATTTGATTAACAATTTAGCGAGGAAGACTTGAAAGTACATATAAATAATAAAAAATAATAAACTAATTATAGTTTTACTTCAAGAATGAATATTTATTAATTAAACTCACTGACAATTACAGTAAATAGATATACATCAGACAATAACTTTTTATTACTTAAATTAACGAATTATATTACAAATTAAAGCTGAATATTGTTTTATTTTATTATGTATTTAATTTTCAGGTGTTGATGTATTGATATAAAGTATTATTAAGACATGTAATTATGTTATGAACTGGTGATGTAATGAAGAAAATGTATTTTTTTTAATCTGATATTTGACTTATTCATTTATTAATTAATTTATGTAAGTACTTAACAATTAACGAAAAATTTGCATACACAAATTTAAACAATTAATATTTATTCATTATTAATTAATAACATTATAATTATTTATTTTTTATAATTTTCGGTAACTTAATCCTAAATTTTACAAAAATTTCAACAGTTTTATCACAATCATCATAATAAATATAAAGTATCTTTTTTATTGTGATTTTAGTAAAGTTTTAAAATCCGAGATGACAAAATTTAGAAATATGAATTAAATAAATTTGCTGCAAAGATAAGGATTTTTAAATTTTTGTATAAATATATTTGAATATTTAATAGTTTTTATAGAATAAAAAGAATTTATTTATACAAAAACTAATTTTTTATTACTACACTTTTTTAAACGTCTATTCGAAGATAAGCAAATTCGGATTTTTTTCCGAATAATAAATATTTATTGATCAGAATTAATTATTTTTAATTTGGAGTCATATTTTGTACTGTAAAAATTATATGATATCAAAAAAAGTAAAGCTACTAACGTTTTTTTTTTCCTGGTGAGGTTTAGTCTAAAGACGTGCTTGAAATTTATCATTTCAAATTCGATACTCTACATTTATTATTCATAGAAGTATTATCAATAATGATAGATGACGTTTACCTGAAATTTTTATAAAAAAAAAAAAAAAAAACAACTGGTTACTGAGCCATATAAAACCATGCATTTATCCTCAGTGTATAAAATTTTCATGTACATTTTGAAAAATCTAAAAATAAGAGTTTCATCTCTCGAAATTTTTTTTTAATATGTTTTTTCCAACATTAAAAATTCTGACAGCATAAAAATATTTGCATAATAAAATACTATAAAAAAAAATATTGTAAACTCTGCAAATATTTCAAATATTTTTATCAAAACCTTTATTTTTAAATATAGTGATGATAATTAATTATTTCGTATATTTAACAGTCACTATAACCTTAATATAACAACAAAAATCTATATGGTGAAAAAATAAATGAATTTTTCCTGATTAAAAATATTACCACACAGCACACTTGTGTTTTGGGTTCATCCTCGATTCTAGCGGGCATTGAAAATCTTCAGCAAATTCCGGCATGTTCGAAAGTGGTCCAAGAATACGGAATTCACCTGGACTGTGGAATCCAGTCGTAATACGTAATTTTAATGCTTCAGGTCGGTATACAGAGCACCAAGTGTTAGCAGCACTGATCCAAAACATTTGTCTCGGCGTAAAAGAAAGTCCAGGAAGTGTTGGCTCTGGTTTGTGTCGATCAGCCCAATCTTTATAAGCCAAATATGCTTCTTTTATACCTCCATTGTCCGCAATATTTTCACCTTGAGTATTAATTCCATTCAACTAAAAGAAAACAATATAAATTAAACAACAATCATTATAAAAGACGTTTAAGCAAGTAATTTTTAAACTAAAGTGAATTATTTATTTTCTCACGTTCTTTCCAACTTCTTTTACGGTATAATTGCCATACTGATTAATTATACATTCAGCCTTCTCTAGATATTTTTCTTTGGTTGATGGTGCCCACCAATCGACTAGATTTCCATCTTTATCGAACTGCCTTCCTTGATCATCAAAGCCGTGAGTGATTTCATGACCAATTACGAATCCAATAGCACCATAATTCATGTATCTTGGACGGTCATTACTAAAGAAAGCACCTTGAAGAATTCCAGCCGGGAATTCTATACAAAGTAAATAAGAAACTCAATACACTATAAAAAATCGGGAATATATGGATTTTATTTCAATCCAAATTCACTCCCTCACTCAGAGTTCCGGGGTTAAAAAAAAAAAAAATCACTCCGCATGCGGAGTAAATTGGGATATTTTTATGAGTGGAATGATTTTGGAGTGACGCGGATTTTATTTCAATCCGCATTAACTCTGGCCTAGAGTTTTAATACTTGAATAAATTTATATTTAATAGAAATAGCTCTGAATTAGAAACAGAATTAATTCAATAAATTATTGATTGAGATATCGATAATTATACTTGAAATTATGTTTTTAATTTATAAAATGTTTTAGTAGCTTACTAAATTATTATTTCATACATAGTGAAAATATTAAATTATTGAATAGCTGCACTGTAAAAGATTTATGGAGTAAACGCGGATTAAATTTAAAGTAAATGCAGAGTAATTGCGAAGCGGATGACTGTTTATTTATTTAATCCCCCTCGGAGTGAAACTTACTCCGAAAGGGAATTTATTTTAATATTGAAACTCGGAATCGAAGTGAATGCGGAATGAAATAAAATCTAGACCACTCCGAAATCAATCCGCTGAAAAGACAAACTTCCTATTCACTCGCTTTGCGGAGTGATTTTTTTGACAAAACTCCGAAACTCCGAGTGACGGAGTAAATTCGAATTTAAATAAAATCAGTAATCACTCCAAATTGACTCCCAATTTTTAACAGTATATAGTAACATAGTTTTTATGGGAATATTTGATATTTCGGTACAATATGAAATATTATCTTGTAGTATGATTGACGTAAATCATACGACAGTTTGTGACTCAGTGGAAGTACATTTGTCAAAGTTTTATTATCAGCCGCTTAGAATTATTAAAAATCATTTCGTGTGAGTATATAGAAATGGAGCTCATAATTATTTTCGTAAATATAAATGTCAAAATATCAAAGATCTAAGCTCACTATGTATCAGTAATTTTTTTTATAATTCATATTTTTCGAAACTCCCCTTCGGAGTGAAATTCACTCCGAGAGAATTAAATAAATAAAAAGTCATCCACTCCGCGTTCACTTCGTAAATTTTTTACAGTAGGCAACTCATTATTTATTCTTAATTAATTAATTAATTATTAATAAGTTATGTGATGAATAATGAATTATACATACGAATACTGTTTTCAATTGATGAATAAAATGCATTAACAACAGCTGGGCGGCCGTGTGATACCCAATCACTCTTATTAACCGGTTTTCTTAATTTGCTAAATGAGTATTCTGTGCCAAATAATGTCAAGTTCAATATATTTTTCAAATAAGAAGCATTGTCATCAAGTTGTAGATTTTCGTAGAATTCTTCCAATTTCGTATCATCCAAAAGCTCATCAGGATACGCGATATGGCTTGTCATGGATGCAGCTTTTTCCAGAGCACTTTTTCTCGTTACTTCATCCATCCAGTCAACCTATTATAAATTATTTAAATTTGAAATATCCTATAAATTATAAGAAATAAATAAATAGAAAAACAATTAATAAATTATTTACTGTTTTTAATATTTTGTTGAACTGATTACGGATGTCCGAAACCATTTCCACGGCATTTTTCTTTGCGTCCTCGTTAAAATATTTCCTTACATACAAAGCACCAACACTTATCGATAAAGTACTGGAGACAATGTCAACACACTCTTTCCATCGAGGTTCTCTTTCCGTTCTACCACTCAGGGCTGTAGAATATTCAAGTTGTCTCTTGCGAATTTCATCATTTAAATAACTCACTGATGCAGCAACGGCCCGCCACATTACATAATTAGCCTGTACCCTCTTTGGTGTTGACTTCATTAGCTGTTCAAAGTCTGATATGAAGCTAGGAACATTGACGATCGTTATTTCGTTGTCATCAACTTGAACATGAGGCTTGAGAATTCTGTTGAAATATTCCTTCCAAGGGATACTTGGATATTTATTTGATAGCTCTGTTATTGTCATCGGATTGTACAATAAAGTTGCATTACGTCGTTTTTCAACCGGCAAAGATATCTAAAATATTTAATAAAACTTTTCATATCATACTTTTTATCATTAATTAATTAAGTTAAATTTATCATTAAATTTTACATTGGCAAGTTTCATTTCAAATTTAAGAGACGTCATTAGTTCTTCTTCAGCGCGTTCTCGCTCAGCACCGAGAATTACTGCAATATCGACCATGTACCGGTAATATTCTTTTACAATCTTGTCATCAAATCCTTTGGATAAGTATTCTCGCGATAATCCAAGCGAAGCTTGATCTAACTGCAATAAAAAATAAGTAGTAAAGATTTTTTATGAGATTTTTTACTACCCAAAATTGTAGATATCGTTTATATGCCAAGTAACAGAGTTCATTACTTTTTTTTTTTTTTTTTTTTTTTTATAAATAGTTAAGGGGCCGTTCATAAAATACGTCACGTAAAATTTTTCCATTTTAAGTCACCTCCCCTGTTCTTCGTGCTATCACAAATGATAGACTTCCCCTCACTATGACGGAAATCTATGTATAGAAATATTTATATATTTACAAATATGAAGCAAATGATTTTTTATCGAAACAAAAAAATAAAATTTAAAAGAAACGACAGAAAAACTTGCGAAATTGTTTGATGAGCTGCGAACGTCACGTTTCCCCTAGAAAGTATCTTGAGCAAGATCCCTAGCTGCTAATGTCTTTTTCTACGTATGTGCCTTTCGCAAGATCGTGTATCAAGAAACCTATGTCAAGATTTGTGTATGTCTTGCTTATGGTATCGTACGCAAGAATATTAAAGATATCTTGAACACGGTGCAATGAAAAAATGTCTGACGCATTTTTTGCACCAGTAACTTACAGTAGGTACTTACGCATGGCTTGCTCATGATCTGCTCAAGGCTCAAGATCAATTTTGAGCCTTGAGCAGATCTTGAACAAGCCATGCGCAACTATTTCCAACTATAGTCTTCCTTCAAGATTGAGTTATATAATCTGGCACGAATTTCTTGTGCAAGGCTTGCAATTTAAATCTGGTCACAAGTATCGGCAGCAAGACACATACGTAGAAAAAGACACTAGCACCTATCGATCTTGAGAGCAGGCTCGCTCAAAAATTGAAAAAAATTGTTATATAAATTGTTATATATCTAATCCAGATTATGTTATTCCAGTTTAGTCCTCAAAGTAGTAAAATTGGTCGTAACTACTACTTTGAGGACTAAATTAGGATAACTTTCTATATTGTTGTCAATCTTAAAATTCTAAATTAATCCTTAAAAACGTCATTGAGAACTTTGAGACTTGAATCCGAATTTGTTTTTTGACTCGGGATATTTTATGAACGGCCCCTAACTTAATTTTTTTTCTAATTTTCATTAATTTAAATTTTGTTTTAAAAATATGAGGTTTTTTTTTGTAACTTACATCTAGAACTCGCTTCGTACTGTTTTTAAGATCAACACCAATGCTAAAGTCTATGAAATAATCAACAGAATAACCCATTTCACGGAACTTGAAGACAGATGTCATCCAGTTAAATTCGTAATCTTTCCACATATCGCCTTCTAGTACCGGCCATCCTCCGAGTTTTTTTACAATACTTAACAAAGGAGTAAGTCCTTGTTCTTCAATAACAGCTGGAAGTAACAATTTCATTACCATAAATTTAATTCAAGGTAATCATTATAAAAAAAAAAAAAAATACTAACTTTTATTCATGCAACTCTTGTAGAGAGTTTTTACCAGCCTAAATGGATTAGACATTTCTGTTAATCGTGGATCTTCTATACTCATTCTTAATTGCTCTAAAACTTGATCACTAATAATACTGAATGTATTTACGCTGACTTTGTCATCAGGAATGATGGTTGACTTGAGAAAACCACCACAGGCGAATCTGTAGAAGTCATCACACGGGTCGACAGATGAATCCATATTTTTTAGGATCTTCGAGGCTAAAATTATATTTTTTATTACAAATAATTTTTTTTCATTACAACTTTATTATTAAGGTCATTCTTAAACAGCGCCTCCCACTTTTTAAAAATATTCAATAACCTTGAAGTGTCAGCAGAATGAAAATTTTATAAATTCATTTCAAAAAAATTAAAGCATAAATTGAAAGAAAGACAATGCAGTTACAATTTCGCCGAGATATAGATTTAAAAAAAAAATTACTCACAGTTGTTATCAATTAGGAGTTAAACGAAATTTTGTAAATAAATTTTAGCCTACAAAATTTTAAAATTCGAATTATAATTTGACATTTGGCTGAAATTGTAACTGCGTTGTGGATTTTTCAATTAATGCTTTACCTTTAAATTAATTAATTATACAAATTTTAAAACAGTCATTACAATTGAAAGTCATTGAATATTTTAAAAAAGTAGGGGAATACTGTCTGAGAATGGCCTTAACGATTGCTTACCGGTATGAACACATGATGGTGAATCGCAAATATTATCTGGAACTTGAACAACAGTAGGTGAGGCTTGGAATGATGAATTAAATCCTAAAGCTTCAACTGTTGATGGTAGCATTTCATTTTTTGCGTTGGCTGCTCTCATGCATTTGCGATTTCGGGTGCAAGAGCAAACAAAGCGAGTAGCATGTATATTAGTAATTATGAATGTCGTGAAAAGATAAATGAAAAAACTTAACTTCGGTAGTCGAAAAAATATATCAGATTTGACAGTCATTTTGATATGCGTTATTATTGGTAATATAAAATTTTTACTTCTTTTTTTATTGAATAAAATTAAAAGATGTTTTTGTCATTGAAGTATATTTTATATTTAAAAACACTATGATGTAAAAGATAAATAATTTATTTAAATAAAGTTTTTTGTATTAAAATTCAGGTTAAAATTTGAAAAACAAAACCTGGTATTTATTTATGTTCATAACTTTAGTCATTTATTTCTCGATATATTTTTTATTTTATAGAAATAAATTTTGATTATGTTTTTTATTTATAAATGCTGATAAAAAATTGGCAATACATGAGCTGAGGCAATTTTGCATTAAAAATTATACTAAAGTTAGCCGACGTCTAACAATTTTGGATTTTTTTAAAAACGATAAATTATAAAAAAACGAATATTTAAAAAAATTGCACCTACAGTTTTTTAAATTTCCTACATATGCATATTTTTAGTTTTTTTTTTATTTTTAAATTGAATTGTTAAAAAAAATTCGAAAATTGTTCATTGTCTGTTAACTTCAGGATCATTAAAAATTCCAATGAAGAAAAAATTTATTATATTGTTTATGAAAAATAAAATTTCTAAATATTATCAAAAGTCTATTTTGTAAGTATTCAATTTTTTTCGTTTAATAAAATTTTATATCTTTTTTATTTATAATTTAATAGAACTTCAATTGGTAAAAAAAAAAAATAAATGAAATTTAAAAATCCATTTATTTTTGTATAATTGTAGGTTTATATAAAAAGTAACAAAACATTTAAAAACTGCAATAAAATTACTGTTATTTTTGTAAAATAATAAAAATTCATTGTAAATATCTTTGACAAATTTATTTTCCATTCTTTGTATTAAAATTAGCGATAGATGTTCATGTATGATTATATGATAACATAAACTATTTTTATCTGAACGCCGCTATTCTACATAATGTAATAAAGCTGATAAGTAATTATCAATTACGTAATTTTTTATACCGCAAGTAAACTCAAATTACAGCGTAAATACTTTTAATAAATCAATAGCATTTTTTTTCTGTTGGAGCTAAAAGTTTATTGCCAGAACGAATTAGCAAATATTTTATTAATTAACATTAAGTCGTATGGAGTATACGTCAAGAATAACAGTCGTTGATAAAAGTTAAGTAAACTCAAATATAATGAATAATGACATTTTATTCAAAAACACTAGTGCATTGGCATAATTAAAGCTGTTATTATTAAATATTGATTCACTTTTCCAAATTTTTTAATAACTTTAATTGATTTGGTTAAATCTAATCCATTAACCCTTAAATCATATCAAAAATCATGTATACTTTCATAAAAATAATATTTTAATTATTTTTTGTAACTCATGCCGAAAAATACGCCGTTAACTGACTAAAGTCAGTCTCATATAATTTTATATTAAAATAGAGTCCTTTCTAATTGTTCAAACGTGTGATTTAATGTATGTAATAACGAATTTCTTACCATACCTGCACCAAAAGTTTACATTCCTGTCCTGTTTAGATAGACGAAACTCGCTCTTTTAACAGAGGTAATAATATATATACACACCTAGGCCAGTAAAATAAGAAAAATCTCAGATTTCATATCGACGTTGTAGTTAGCAAATTGTCTAACTTAATATTTTTTAGTAAGTTATTCTGTGCCTTTTTCAGATAGTAATAATTAGAAAAAATATTATTTAAGTAATATAGACAAAAATATTATACATATACCAGATATAGAATCAATTTTTAGTTAAAAAAAAATTTTTTTAATTACTTTTTTTTCGCATAAATGGAGTTAGACAATTTGTTAATTAGAACGTCGATGTAATTGTTGGCTGAGGCGAAGCCGAGGCTGACAAGCATGTGATCTGAGGCCTTCTTTTTTACTGGCTAAGGTGCGTATACTATTTTTCTACTAGATGGAGTCGGAAAGTGGTAACTTCGCTCAGGATAGCGCCCGGAAAGTTGCCACTTTTCAGGCAGAGGGCAAGAAAATTTAAACTTTCTGGTATAGATCTGATGAAAAATAGTATACACACCCCGGAGGAAGGTACACTGTAAAAAATTAGTGAAGTAAATCCGGAGTGAATGCGGAGCGAATTACTGATTATTTATTTAATTTCCTTGGAGTGAAATTCACTCCTGAGGAGAGTTTAATTTAATATTGAAAATCCGCTTCGGATTGGGATTCACTCCTACAAGATGTTTATTTTAATGTTAAAACTTCGAATTGGAGAAATTCAGATTGAAATGAAATTCAAATCACTCCGAAATCACTCAGCTAAAAAAAAAAAACTCCTTATTTATGCAGAGTGATTTTTTTCAAACTTCGGAACTCTGAGTGACGGAGTGAATTTGGATTGCAATAAAATCCGCAATCACTCCGAATTCACTTCTAATTTTTTACAGTGTAAAACGTCACAGTCCGCTTGTTTCCCATCCTTGTCTTCGGCTCGTGTAGGCAATTATACAGCCGGGTTGGAATGTCTTACTTTCCTCCCTTGGTGTGTAATATACTAATATTACCACATTTTTTTATGACTTCACTTTGAATTTAGCTATCTAATTAATATGACCAAAATCTCTAAACTGCACATGCGCATTTAATTAATCAGCACATGCATGTGTAGATCAATGCAACGTTAGCTAAATGTTATAACCTTACACATCTCTATTAATTTATACAAGTTAACACCAAAGTTGACTTTTTTTATTGATCTAAATTTGTTAAGTGCAGAGTATTAAACAAGTTATTCAATTCCATAAAGTATAAATCTGTTTCAATAATAATAAAGTAAATTATTTTTATAACTCTGACTGCAAGACGCTGACTTTAGACATTTATCGGTGTTTTTTTTTTTATGTATTCATTACATAAACTATTGTATACATCTAATAACATCAAGTATAATACCGATTTCACAAGATGTATAAGATACTATTATCAACAAAAAAAAAAAAATAAGCAGTCGTAATAAAAAAAAAAAAAACTTGGTAATTTCAAGAAATAGATTCACCTGCATCTGTGCCATTGCATGACCTCGAGTTCGTAACTATTACACCAATACTTATTGCCAAGGCAATACATAAAAGGACTCCGCAAACTGCAATTATCGTCAGTCCTCGTTCCAAAGCTGATCGTCTTTTCCACCATGTCGGATTTCTGAAAATTATATGATACATGTTATTTTTGGCAATTTTTATTGTTGATGATTCACTGATTTAATTAGTAAAATAGGATAAAAATACCACTTGTGGTCAAGAAAATCTCAAAAAGAAGGACGAACATAAATAATATCTTTACTCTTTCATGAGCAGCTTTTATTATGAATTAAAAGAATCATATGGATTCAGTACAAATGTTTAGAAGTAATGGGTTCACAAAAGAAATTCTTACTGATAATTTGAGGGCAGTAGTTTTTTTCACCTTTTCTTAATTTTTTTAATAAAAGTTACAAATTAAATTTTTTTTTTTGCCATGAAAATAAAAAAAAAAAATATTATTTTATTCGTTTTAGTCCGATTCTTAGTGATGGAATTTATGACGCTGTAATTTTTCGTAATGTAAGAAACGGTTTCTGACCGTTTTGGAGCATATGTTAGAGTAAGCGTCTGTATGTTTCGTATCTATATAAACATAAACAAAATTTCGCTGTACGAAATCTCGGATGGACCCACCCCATCAAATCATTCTTGCGCCAATCTAAAAGCTTCATTAAGACTTAAAACTGATTAGTTTTTCGGATTAATCATACTAGTAGATAATTTGTATATTAGTCAAAAGAATAATTAATAAAAATTTTTTTTTTAATGAAATTCGTAAATTCCTGATTTGACCGTGATCAAACGTTAAGAAGATTTAAAATTTTAATGAATCGCTTTGATTGCTGCAATGTGTATTCGAGTGAATTAATTCCTTTTAGAAATGTAAGATGTGACGGAAATTATTTTTATTATCAAATTTCTTTTTATTTTATTCACATCTTCTAAACGAGTCAACTGATTTTAATAAATCTCATGGCAATCGATTGAAGGATAAATCGCTTACGAAATACAAAATAAAATAAAATATATTTTTAAACATAATAATTTTTTTTTTAAGAATTTTTTTCCGAAGAACTCGAAAAACATCAAAATTAATTTATGCTAAAAATTTATTTTATTTGTCTCTTAATACATTTTTTTTAGAATAGAATAACCATTTGAGAGAGTTAAGTCTTGCAAAATAAATCGTAAACAACTCAAAAAACATATTGGTTTTTTTTTTCATTATTCCGATGATTTAACTCCTGTAATATTTATTCTACTCAATTAATTTTTTAAAATTGAAGAAATATTAATTTATCTTCTATCATTTATTTAATTTTGGTTCATGTGAAATAATTGAATATTATTTCAAAAATATAATGACAGCATAATTTATTTATTTTTTATTTATGACTATGATTCACATTTCAAAAAAATTATTGCACTATAAAAAATTCAGAGTCCGCGGTGTGTTGTGAATGATATGGTGTGAAAATTTTCATTTTCGCCGGTGTGTTAAATTTTTGTCTGAGTGGATTAGAACGATCACACCACTAAAGGTGTAAATATTAATTTAATAGACACTAAGAAAAACAAAAATAAGTTCTTGTTTAGACGAGATAATAGTATACTAAAATATATACAAGATATTATTAGTATACTAGATAATAGTATACTCCATATGAAAAAATATATTTCCAGGAATATATGCCGGCAAAATAGCTATCCTGGATGCTAGAATACATACGATAATACTAAAGATATAAACCGGATATATACTACTTCGCCGGGATATATATTTTTTCGTGCGGGACTACTCCTATATGAAATGTTCTTACAGACATTTATATTTTAACAAGTTTAAATTTTTAATCAATATCATATCAAATAAAAATGCTTGTATAAGTAAAATTAGAATCGTTAACTTATAAACTTCGAAACTAATCAAAATCGTACAAAAGTCAAGAGAAAATTTATATATAGGGGAAGGGCGAAGGGCAAAACGGGCCTCTTAAATTTTGGGGACCCATTTCACCCCAAAATCATTCGAGGCAATCAAAATTTTAAAAGGCCCAATCCGCTCCCCTTCCCCTATTAGGGGAGAGTGGGCCAAAATGGGCCCCTGGGGTCAAAATGGGCTGACATTTATATTACATAGAAGCCCTCATTTCTTAAGGAGCCCATTTTGCCCCCTCTTTCCCTACTGTTAGTTTGTAGTTAATTTACATTTGATTAATAAATACAATGTTACTTGTAATCAATACTGATTGAGTATACAAGAAGCACTGTCTTAATCTATGCATTGCATCTGTATGTATGTATAATGTTACCATGAAAATATAACATGTGTATACTATGTGTATACAATGTATGAAAGACATTTTGGTAACGTTACCGAAATGTATATAAGTTACTGAAATGTAGAAACGGTCAGAAAAAACGTTACCAAAATGCTGAAATTACATATATATATATATATATATATATATATATATATATATATATATATATATATATATATATATATAGTAAATTCGACTTTTTTAGGAGAAATTAAAAATACTACAAGCCACAAAATATGAAAGTTTTATTTTTATTTCTTATCATGTAGTCATTAATGTTTAATTTCAGTTAACTATACAATTATTTTTGTGCGTACTGTACAGCATGTCATACTTGTAGCTCGTGCTGACTAAATAGATAAATAGTTAAACGGTCTGTATTAAGTGCGCGTACTCATCGGAGCAATCGAGAGTCTGCATAACATAATGGAACAAGTCTGACAGGAAACAACAACTCGGGTATATCGACCTCATAACCTCGAGAGATTTCTTGGGTGTCTAGCTTTTTCTGTCTTACTCATAGTTAGAAAGTTAGTAGTTTTAATGAGTTGTTAAGTTGTTGAAAATTTATTTAAAAATTATAATTTAAATCCTGCACTAAAAATTAATGTTTTTGTTATTTACTTTGATATAATTAAAATTGAATGTAATTGCATAAAATTATTTTATTATATATACAGAAAGAATAGCGTAGTATCAAAACAGTTTTATTGATTGCATAATCGGTAAATATTAAATAAGTATATACCTCGTAATTTAGTTTATTTCACAATTTATTAGACGGATGAAAATTTATTTTTATATCTTTTAAAAAGTAAGCGACCTTTTCTAAAAATATAATTTTTTTTTTGCATAAATACTTTCCTTACAAGAGACATAGGCCAAAAATACTTAATAATTTTTTGTATTCTTTTTCATAAAAAAATATTTTTATTTCATATTTAAATATTCTCGATACTCATTAATACACATCCCAGTATTTGCTTTACAGAAAAAACGAAAATGGAAAAAAACACAATTTCATATAAGTAACACGGCGCTTCGAGTATATGGAAAACTAAAAAAATTACAGTTTCAATTTATAATTCCAGGATTTTACGAAAAGTTTAATTAACAAATTACATCTTAAAAACTTACTGC
This sequence comes from Microplitis demolitor, assembly GCF_026212275.2. Lineage (NCBI taxonomy): Eukaryota > Metazoa > Arthropoda > Insecta > Hymenoptera > Braconidae > Microplitis > Microplitis demolitor. The sequence continues at coordinate 7,661,840 of NC_068549.1, read as the reverse complement.
TGAGAATTATATTTGACACTGAAGTATTTTTTTTTTTTTAGGATTGATCCAATAAATGAAGTTATAATGAGATTTTAAGCATTAATAATTTTATCATAAGTATTATAACTATTTTATGAATAACTACATGTTTTAAACATAACTAAAAAAAACTTTTTAGGTGAATAAACTTTTGTTATTGTTTTATTATGTAATATCTATACATATTTATGAAATATCATTTTGAATTAATTATGAGATTAGCGTTAAAAAATGAAAAAAAAAAATAAAATTCAATTTCAAAGTTAATGCCTAAAGAGATAGTTTTTACACTGGAAAATGATTAATTATTGAATCATGAAGTATTTTAATTAAGAAAGGAATTCAGCTAATCTTAATTGTAATATATCAAGTTTTACAAGCAAGAGCTTTATTATTACTATTAATATATATAAGCGCTTTTATTGCTATATACAATAATTATTATTTAATTACTATTTAAAACCCGTTTCGTATTCGCATTTGTCAACAAGATTTATGTGGAAAAATCTTTCTATATCGCAAAAGTATCAATACTAGACTTACTATATTGATAAAGGAAAATATGGAGATCTTAAAAATTAGTTTTAAGTTACTTTAAATTTCCCGCGTCAATGTCACGGCAATCTTATCAACTTTCTTGAAGCGTTTTGATTGATTTTTTACGGTTGGTTTAATTTAATCTCAGCAGAATTTCTCCGATGTAAATGAATAATATGTTATTAAAATAATATTTATAAAATTTTGTATATAAATATATAACTTTAAATGTGATTTTATCACATTATTTTACAATTAAATACTTTTACTTCCTGTTATAAAAGAAATTATAATTTTATATAGAAAACGGATAATCATTGTAATAATTACTTTTATGATGACACATATTTTTTTTTTTTTTTTGTAAAATGATCATATTGAGAAATAAATTTAAGACTTCCCGTGTAAAAAAATTCTATCCAAAAAAACCCCAAAAATGGTTGAAATGTGGAATTTCTGAACTTGAGACCGGTTAAAAGTTTTTCAGAACTTTAATAATTTTGATAATAAAAAAATAGTTTATATGAGCGAAATTTAAGTTAAAAAAGTTCTCTCTTAAAACATATTTTTCAAAACATAATTTTACTACATTTTACCCTGGTTCCGAAAAAAGTTCGCAATGGAAACCACCATTGGTGTCATAAAAATCATCAAAAATTTCAAATTAGAGGTTTTTTGAATTTTTCCGGAACCAGGGTAAAATTTAGTAAAAATATGTTTTTAAAATGTTCTTTTTTGACTCAAATTTCGTTTATATGAAATTCTACATAAACTTTTTTTCCACTATCAAAATTACCAAAAATGAGTAAAAGTTCCGCTCGAAGTTCTAATCTGTTTCAAGTGTAAAAGATCCACATGTCGAACTTTGGAATCTTTTTGGAACGATTTTTTTTACACGGGTTTGTCAGATAAATTAATGCTAACTATCTATTTAAATTAAGTTGTATAAAAAATTGACTTCTATCACAACGTAAAATTACGAAATTTATATAAGACCAAAAAAAATATAATTTTAAAAATTATATGTGTAGTTACCAAATTGGCAAATATATAGAAAATAGTAGTTGATTATTCTGTTTGTATGCTGTTGTAGACATTGCAAAACAATTTAAATAAATATAAAATTTATATTTTTATTAATGGAAGTCAACAACTGTATATGCAATAATAAATTTCCTACATCTTGATATATTCGTTAATTGAGTAATAAAACTCGTGGTGTAGTTAAACCATTCCGTCAAGCTTATATTAAATTATACACGCGAGGTCGATAACTATAGATTAAATGATGTGCTGACTATATACATATATATGTACATTATTTTTTGCTGTTTAGAGAGTGTGTTGCAAATTTGAGTTGTCTGGAGGACAATATGTTCCCAATAATTCATTACGACTGGTCAAGTAGCTTGATTAAACAGTTTGTCATACTTAATGAACAACATAAGAGATAGAATGTTTTTGTCTTTTATTGTTTTTTCGTTTCATATTAAGGAGCGCATATTAAGAAATCTATTTTTACAGATATATCAAAGAAACGAAATTGTTCTTTAAATTGCGGATGGTATGAAATTTAAGACAAATTTTATTAAAATTACTGTGTTAAGAGCTATATTTTTCATTTCCGGAAATTTAAGAATTTCAGATGATTATAATGTTTCTTTTTTTTTAAGATTTAACCTTCTATTATCTCATTACTTAATGTGTATATAGAGAGTGGGATTTTACTTAATCACTTACTTACATAATTTAATTTTCATCAACATAATAGGATATTTTTTTTTACTACCATTTTATTCCATATTTTTTCTATCTACAAAAAACTATAATTTTACTTTTATTCCATTTTTTTACAAAAAAAATAGAAAATTGGTGAGTATTTTTAGTCGAATTGAAAAACTAGTGTAATGATTTCAATAACAAAAAAATTATATTATTGCTTACTACAACTCTATTATAATAAACAAAAAATACAACAAAATTCGTTAGGCGTAATACGGGTTTTTTACCAAAATTAGAAAATTTAGAGAAGTAAAAAAATTGATTGAAAAAGTTTATACGTACATATGAGTGTACATACATATACGATTAGATGTTAATGCAATGAGTTGTATATTTTCAAAAACTACTTCATAAGCTTGTGCAATGAAGATTATGTATTTTATATTCATTTTCAACCCAATTATCGAATTGTGTCGAATTAGTGTAGATTATTCTCGTTTACGGCTTCAACTGGATATTACAAATACTAAGAAACCGGTAATTCTGAGAATCTGTTTATATAAAATATGATGATTACATTTTAAACTATTTACATGTGTGAATTTAATTATATAGTAATCAATAAATAATAATTAATGATAAAAAACTAATTATTTATGATTATAAATCACGTAAATTAAATCTACGCAAAACCAATTCGTGTTGCGAAAAATTCAATGATTAAATAAAATTATTAGTAACTTGTTTGATATCGTGATATTGCAATAAGTAGAGGTAATCAAGGTCTTCCGGAAATAATTTCAGTAGTCTGTTATAATTTTTAAAAAATATCATGTAAATCAACTTATTCATTTTATATATAACATTTTTTTTTTATTTGTGATGAAATAAAAATAAACATTCTATTGCACAAGGCTGTGTTTTAATTTTCAACTTGTTTTGCTTGAAAAAAATATTGATTACAAAATAATGTATTAATATTATATGCTTGACAGGAAGTTATCAACTATACTATATACATAAAAATAAATTTCATAGATGTGTACATAGTATTTACTATTATTTGAATCAACAGTCATAAAATAAGTACTTTGCAGTTCTGAGTAAAAATTATTCCGTTTTTCAATGACAATGAATTATTATTCATCACGTTCAGAGGCTAGATAAGATTGTCAAATATTAGTGAGGTTTTTCATATATTTTTCTTGGATAGTTTTTTCTTATTAAGCACACTGAAAGAAAAGAATGATTTTCTGTACCAGTAAACATTCGACTGTAATTCCATTAATTGATATGATATTATTATTCGTAAGAGAAAATTATAGTTGAGATGACTATTTATTGGTTAATTAACTACTTTTAATTCAGCATGACCAAAAGTAAATTATTACAATTATAGTTTTATAACCAGCAAGCCCAATGTGATCAAATTACCATCACAATATAAATACAGTGATCACCATCATAAATTTATGGTTTCAACTACTATATTGATATACACGGAAAGAAAATTATAGGAAGTATTCCTATGTATTATGGGAATGGTTCCCATAATGGTATAGGAATTGTACCCATAATATTATGGGAATGGTTCCTATATATTATAGGAACATTTTCCATACCAATATGGAAACCATTCCTATAATATTATAGGAACCATTCCTATACCATTATGGTAACCATTCCCATAATACATAGAAATACTTCCTATAACTTTCTTTCCGAGTAGAAGTAATTTTCACACTTTCCTGTGAATTAATATTTTCATGATAGTATGAGAACCATTCCTATATATTATGGGAATGATTCCCATAATGGTATGGGTATCATTCCCATAATTATAGGAACTGCTCCCATAATTTATGGTCGTCATTCTTATACTGGTATAGGATGAAATTTCACAAAATTATAGGAACCATTCCCATAACTTTCTTTTCGTGTAGTGCCTTCAATGATTTCAACAAAATTAATTCACAAAATAATTTTTCACTATACTTGCACCGAAAGTTTAAATGCCTGCTTTATTTAGAAGGAAGAAAGTTGTTCTTTCCTTTTATGAGAAAAAAAAAATGATACAAGTTGGCGCATGCGGCTCGGGGAGTCAATTATGCACGCGGGTTAGAATGTCCTACTTTCTTTCCTTAGTGTGTAATATTCTATTTTTTTTTTAATTCAAGTGAAGTATAGGGATGGTTATTTTTACACTACATTAACCTATTAATATTGATTAAACCACACCTGATACGATTGCCTTTTCGCTAAAAATAAGATATTATCAAAATGATTTACGGAGAATCCGAACCTAGCGCCTTAATACGCGTGAGACTTCTACGCTTTACCGCTATATGAAACGCACCCAGTTTAAGTACTACATCTCGATTGTGCTTCTACTATTTTGTTCCTATATTAAATGTTTATATACAATTGATTTTGTATAGGAAAATTCTCTTGAATACAAGTGACAATAGTCATAAGTAAGGAACCTAATTTAACACAACATGAGTAAATTATAATTATTATTTTTATTTTTAACTACCCGCTGTAAAAAGTAAAAATTTTCAAAAAAAGGGAAGCTATTGGTACCAGTACAATTTTCAAAATTCGAGTTATCATCAGATGTCGACGTTTTAACGTCCTAGAAAGCTAATATTCTGATTATTTTCAGATGGACACCGCGTGCATGCGTTTGTACACGTGAATATTTATATATGTATATATATATATATTTAGTTTTGTTTACATTCAGTCATACATGGATACCGACATCCTTTCGAGAATAATATTAGGACGTGACTGAAAATTTTATAGCATAGATATCTCTCGAAAATACCACTTTCAAAAAAAGAAATAATTATCATAACATCTTTTTTTTATAAATTTTAAAATATCACAATGAGAATACGAAGTTTTAATAGAGAACAGAAGTTAAGCAATGCCGAATTCATAAAATACTGAATTAATAATTTTTTACCATTTCGCGCGAAAAGTTCAAATCTCCGTCTTGTTCAGTGGAAAGGAAGGTGCACTTTTCATTTATAGCAAATGAAAATTAAATAAATACACGCAGTCAGCATCATTTTTATTCGAAATATTCTTATTTCATCGCTTGTCACATTTAAAAAAATTTTTTTTTTTAATACTTTTGCATATTTTTTTAAATTTTATTTAAAAACTGTAAATAGCAATGGATTGTAGGTGTTTTTTTATAAGAGGTTAACGACTTTTAACAAAGATTATGCATGGTTTCTATAAAATTCTTATCCCAATTTCCCTAATATGGAAAAATAATTCTCGCAAGATCTTGTGTACAACAGAATTATGCAAAGACTATCACTAAGATATTTATACGAAAAGTTTTGATAATCATGAGGATAAAATTTTAACCAATTTTTACGTCTTAAAATAACTTGCAAATATGTCAATGGCCTCTACATCTAAAGAAATAAAAACAATAATGTTCTTTCTTTGTTATAACAATATGATGTTTGAAATAAATTTTCTTTTCTTATAATGTATACATTTAAAAATCACAGACTATTTAAATAAAGTACTCTTGTATGAATAATAAAAATAAAGAATTATATTTATGATTCAAGGCAGATAAATTTGATTATTCCGTACGTGAATTTTATAATTTTCTTTACCTGAAGTTCAACATTATAAAATAAAAAAATATACTATTATCCAATTAACTTTATAATTTTGTGAAATAATTACATATTTATTTCTGAGAAATTACAATACAGAGCTTCGAGGTCAATCTTTTTTTAAATAAAACAAATATTTATATTCATTATTGTAAATAATACAGTAATATTAGATTGTATATTTTGTGCAGCCCTATCAATGACATTATACAGTTGGGTTTTATCGTCACTAACAAAATAAAATTATACTGTCAGTATTATGTCTCATTATTTTTTTTTGTTTTTTGTCACATTACAGATCATTTGATGTTTTATTTATTTTTTTCTTTTTTTTTTTTCAATCTTTCATATCTTTGGGAGTGTTCAAAAATACATTCTGGAAGAGAAATATTCAACTCCTGCGTTCAGAAATATCCTTTAGTCAAACTAGAGGAATGATTCGACATTACAAATGTATTAATCACCTGGATAGCTAATTTTACATCTTCAGAGTGTATTTCCGAACACTCCCTTTTTTATTTTAGTTGCCCTAAGAAATTTTTCGTATTATGAATTGAAAAAGAAAATTTTCTTGAGACGAAAAAAGATTTTCCTGGCGCAAAAAATTTTTTCTAGTCCTAAGAAAATTTTTGTTTTTATTTCTTAATGAAACATTTTTCTTGCGTCAAGAAAACATTGTTTTCTGTGTAATTTTTTTGTTTTTAATTTCAACAACTACACATGGTATTCAATTTTCGTGGATTGTTTCAATGAATAAATGATTTGTTTTCTTATGTTCCAACAAATAGTCCATTTTTTATTGTATTCAAAACAATTGACCTTACAGTTGTGCTAAATTCTATGATAATTAATTTGTTATTTAGAATAAGTCACGGATAATAGAGTAATTTTATGTGTTCTTTTATGACATGGAACATTAATGACGATTATATTTATCAAATTAAATTTAAAAATTCTTTCACGTTTATCAGCAGAGAAAGTTTTAGTGAGTACTTTCGACGTATTTCTAAGTATTAAATACGAAATTTTGAATAACGTTTTAATTGAGTTTTTAATTTAGTAAGTAAGATTGAGTATGCTAATGCTATAATCTTAATAAATTTTCAAATATTAATAATAAAAAAAACCACTCTTTTCATGGTTTTTTGCTTATAACTTTTTGAAAAATATTTTATATAAAAAAACTCAAAGACTAAAAAAGTTTCGTTATTCCATGTACTTTTAGAAAAAAAATACAAATAATTTTTTAAAAAATTTTTCCGCGTTATTTTTGAGTTTTAAAACTTTAAAGTCGTTTTCTGAAAATCATGCATATTTTGATTTTCCTGAAAATTTGTGTCAACAAATTACTATCTATTCCACAACTTTTCAGGTGGTTCCGGTCGTGGGACCTCCGTGACTACTATTTTTTTTGGATTATTGAAAATTGAAAAAATTTTTTTTCCGCTATAAATTATTGTCCGTACCGATTTTTGATACTGTACACTTGTTTATCTTACATATAAAAAATTGATTTCGATATTTCTTTATTCTTAGTAGGGATTTAAAAGCACTAAGCAAAAGTTAATGCTATTTATGAGCAGTTATAATAAATGTTTTGATTTATTGAGAAGCAACAATTTCGAAGCAAAAGAAACATTAGATTTGCTATATAATTCAGCTAAAACCATTACAGGAGCTCAAAAATATCATATAATTATTCGAAAAAGCGACGAAACAGTATTACAAACGTTTTTGATTATTTCCGTGTTCTTTTAAAAATATTACATTAACAATTGCTTTATGAACTAGAGTACTCCTTAGTTAATATAGCTCCGTCGCTTTGTCGGATAGTTATATGATATATTTTAGAGCTCCTGTAATGGTCTTGGCTGAATTGAATAGCAAATCTAATGTTTCGTTTGCTTCGAAATAGTTGCTTCTCAATAAATCAAAACATTTATTATAACTGCTCATAAATAGCATTAACTTTTGCTTACTGCTTTAGAATCCCTACTAAAAATAAAGAAATATCGAAATCAATTTTTAATATGTAAGATAAACAAGTGCACAATGTCAAAAATCGGTACGGACAATAATTTATAGCAAAAAAAAATTTTTTTAATTTTCAATAATCGAAAAAAAATAGTAGCCATGGAGGTCCTATGACCGAAACCACCTGAAAATGTGTGGAATAGGTAGTAATTTGTTGACACAAATTTTCAGGAAAATCAAATTATACATGATTTTCAGAAAACGACTTTAAAATTTTAAAACTCAAAATTTTTTTAAAAAATTATTTGAATTTTTTTTCTAAAAGTACGTGAAATAACGAAACTTTTTTATTCTTTGAGTTTTTTTATTTAAAATACTTTTCAAAAAGTTATAAGCAAAAAACGATGAAAAAAGCGGTTTTTTTTTTAAATTTCATATCTTTTGAACCAAAGATAAAAAAAATCTCAAAATTTAGGAGGATGAGTTTTTTTAAGAGTACTAAAAAATATCAAAAAATAACCGAAATTCAAAATTAAAATTCTCAAAACCGTCCGATTTGGCGTGGAATGCCCCATATATATATATATAATTGGTTTTTCTCGCTTATTATCTTAATATTTGACACATACACATTTATGTCACGCATATAGTTTGAGAACTAATAATCCAACAAATATTTTCAAAATTTTATATCCAGTTACTTTAACTTTATTTCATCGAATGATTAGAAAATTAGATTAGATTTTAAATGTAAAAAAAAATTCAAATCTAAAAATTCATCAATTAATTAAAATGAATGAATTGTGATATTCATTTCAGATTATTTTTTTAAGGGTAAAAATCAAATTTATTATTTTTCATCAATAACAATTTTTAGAGCAATAAGATATTAATAGGTGCAATGAATATATAACAGTACTATTGTATAAAAAAATATAAGCATTTCAATCTTAAATATGGGCGACACTTACATGTAGAATGTGCAATAAAATATAACAGATTACTTTTATCGATACTATCGCTTATTGCTCACGAGTTTTTATGTATTTTTTCCCTATATGAATTTAATTGGTGATTGACGTTTTAAATCCTCGAATCGAATGAAACGATTTTTCTTCAATATAATAATTTTAATAAAAAAAAAAACAAATGGTATTCCCAACTTAAAAATTGATTTATTCTTAGTCTTGAAAAAATAAAACAAATCAATCGAGTTTGTTTCACTTCCTTATTACAAGAAAAATCGAAGTTCTTTCATAATAAGGAAGAAGATAAAGTCAGGAATCGCACTATTTCTTAAAAAAAAAGAAAAATATATATATAAGAAGAAGACTAGGTCAGCAACAGTCTAATCCCAATGTTAGTATTTTACGAATAGAAGGGGAGACAAAGCCAAACATTTTAGTGGATTTTCATGTCAGCCTTTTGTAGTTATCAAGATTTGTAAAAGTCCCTTGCTCATAAACCTTGCACTGTCAACTATTACTCAGATACTTTGTTTTTTGTGTAGATGAAAATAAAACTACTTTCACTGTTAGGATATAGAGATAATTTAATCTCCGCTACAGCTTGATTATTGGACAAATATTTTTCTCTTTATCATCTTGGTAACGTTAAAAGTATTGGTTTATTAAAGACGCAATTTTTCTTGATTCTGATAAATTTTTGTTTATTAAAGCACATAAATATGATGAAAAAATTTATTTATTAGAAAAAAAACCACTATAAGTTTCAAAAGTACGTGCTTGTATTCTTAAATAAATGTTATTTTCATTTGAAAAATATCTAATTTATGTGATATTAAATCCATTCATTAGTTTTTATCACTTTTGTTCTAAAATTTATATATAATAAGGTGATAAAATGTTATGAGGTGATTTTGTTTACGGCAAATGTTTTTTTTTTTTTTTATGAAACAAAAGTTATTGGAAAAAAATTCTAATCGAAACCAATAGAAAAAAAAATATTTATATTAGATTCCATACTGTAGAAAGATATTCATAAACTAATTTTAGACTTGTCAATCTGACAATCGGTTACATTGTTTTGTTTATGTCTCTTGTTATTATTATCTATGTGAGATTAGTTTCTGACAACGATTTAAATTACTCCGATAATAATTTTAAAAAAAGTGAGAAAATCTAGAATCTTTAAAATAAATACACTGAGATAAAAAATTACATTTATTAAAAAAAACCAGCTTTTGATTCCAGAAATTAGTTTTTTGTTTTGAAAATTTTTTTACTAATTATAAAGTCAAATTAAGAAAAAATGAACAAATTCTTTTATAAAAAATTAAAATGACTGCAAAAATAATTTCATGCATCTACATGTTTTTTATTGGTTTCAATAAAAGACGTTTTGATAAGAAAATTTTATTTTGTAGTAAGCAAACTTTCTATTCTAAATCATCGTACTAGAGATCGTGATTTCTTTAGTCAAAAAATTATTTTGTTGCAAATTTTTTATAAATTAATTTCTTAGATCAAGAAAGTAATTTTTTTTTTTTTTTTATAAAAGTCATTTTTTCTTTCAGTGTAATAAAAGATATGACGCAGTAAAAAAGCATATCCTGGCGCAAGAATTTTTTTTACATTATTAATTAAAAACAAAAAAATTTCTTACGTCGAGAAATTTTCTCTCGCCCCAGAAATTTTCTGTTTTCAATTTATAATGCAAAAAATTTCTTGGCGTCAAGAAATACTTTTATTGTGGATACATTTGAAATTCACTGATATTTTAAGTTATTGCAACTAAAGCCAACATAATTGTATTTTCCTTATAATACCGCAAACATCATGTAAGTTCTCGTAAATCACATCTTTTGCACGACTCATGATGCAAAGCATCAGAGAGTGCCTTACGATCGAAAAATTTTTTTCGCCTTACTTCGGCAACTATTTCAATTATTATATCTTTGTTGATTCACGGAATTAAGATATGTTGCACACCATTTTGAAGATAATTTAATGGAGATTAATTCCATACTTTTCACAAATTTATTTAGTTCAATAAAAACCGAAAAAAAATCAAAATAGTTTTAAAAAAATTCCTGTCCGTCAAGTATGAATCCCGTATACACGATAACTTGCGAAAAAATCCAGTAATTGAATCAAATTTTTTTTTTTTAAATTCTTCGAAAGATTTGTAGATCCCCTATTGAAAATGGCTAGGTAACTCAGTGTCGTTTAATTACAATTAATAAAAGAATAAAAAGGCTGTATAACTATACACATATATATCTATGTAAAATTAACATGGATGGTGATATATCTATACATTATACGTACATTTATTCCACCAGAGGTGCTTGCACATTACCGCCCCAGTACAGCTTTTTTTTTGTGTTATTGCTAATTGATAAGCCTGAATTTTTTCAATTCAATTTTTTTTTTATTTGTTTTTATTTACATATATTAACTTCCCGCTAAGAAAATAATAATTCAAAAATTCGGGAAGTTATTGGTTTTACCCCGATTTTCGAAAATCGAGTTTTCATCAGATGTCGACATTTTGAGGTCCTAGGAAGCTATTTTGACTATTTTCAGAAGGATGTCCGAGTGTCTGTATGTATGTGTGTATGTGTATGGATGTAAGTTCTTAATATCTTTTAATTGAACTGACCGATTAAGAACGGTTTTCAGATAATTTTGTCCCAGCTTTTCTCTGAAATAAAAGCTATAAACGCAAAATAAAGACACAGACCCGATGCTTTACTCTATGAACTAGCGAAGTGCACTTCAGTTTTTTGATAACTTCCATTTGTTTACGAGAAAAGCTTGGACAAAGTTCCATATTAATGTACAAGTGCAACAGAGATAGTACCGTTTATCCAGTTGAGTGCGAATAGAGAAACAAATGAAAACGCGTCTTAAAATGTTTGAGATGGCAGTCAAAAGAGCTTGTTGGCCGTAAACTTTTCTGAAAATTTCAAATCGATCGATCAAATAGACTCTAAGATATGGAAGAAAAACAAAAAAAAAATTTTTTTTTCAGTTTTTTTCAAATTTTTCAGAAATGGCTAGATCGATCAATTCCAGAATCTAATCAGCACAAGAATTCAATAAAACGCGTCGATTGCCGCCTCAACCATCTCAATCGGTTAATTCGTTCGTAAAATATCATGGGAGAAAGAAATGCTAAAAAACGGTTTTTTCCGAAAATAATGGCATGCAACAGTATTTTCGAGCTCGAAGAGATTGAAAATGTATTTACAACAATGTTTTTGAGCTCAAGGAGCTCGAAAACTGCGGGAAGTTTTGGGGCTGTCCCGCAAGGTCAACCGATAGACCGATTTTTATATTATTATTTTGTTATTTCATAATAAATGAGCATTATGAGTCGTGCACTTTTGGATTTTCCAAATTTTTTTTTTTAAGTATGATGTGAAGGACAAAGTTGCATCATGAATTACTGACTTTTTAAAATTGATCGATAGTTACGTATATTTATGTACTAAACAAAATCGCATTTTAACACGTTTTGCTGATAATTTTTGATAAACAGATGAACAGTTCTTTCTGGTAATAATATTCATCATAATTATATTAAATTAATTCGAAAGTTTGCAGTTTATTATAATCATAAAAAAAAATGAATCCAACAAGCAATTTATATTTTCTAGAATATAAACAACAACTTCTTCAACAATAATTTTATACTTAATTGTCTAGATAACTTTTTATAAATATTAAATGAATCAAACTATTATTTAAAATATAAAATTTTTAGTTTGTCCTTATAGAATATAAATTACAAATGATTGACACATGATGATTTGTTATGTATTAATTAAGAATAATCAATTAGTAAAAGTTTTAAAACAACGTTTACAAAAAATTATGAAATTATTTCAGATACAAAGAAAATAACCAACGATTTATATAAGAATATTAAATCAATCTAGTTTATGAAATAAAGTAGTGTCTAGTTCAAGAGTTTAGATCGAGGTTTAAAATAATTGAATTAAAGATCACTTTATTATGATCAAAACAATACTATTTGGAGTCATAATTTCACATATGCATCATTTTATACAGTACGTAATTTCAATGCTTGGAATGTAACGTATTTATATCATATCATTAATAACTCACTCATGCGTTGAAATCCCAAACAATGTCAGTAAACAATACAGTAAATTTATTTATCAACAATTATTTTATTAAATTTTTTAAAAATAATTTCGGTTATAAACTTACTTAATAACAGTTTGCTTCATACTATTTGTCATTTTGTTGATAATTATCTTCACAATATCATTAATTTCACCAACACATAACACTATTAGTACACGTGATAATTCGCGCGCTTTGTGACCTGAATGTCATGTATGAAAAAACAATGTATCTGATTTTCCGTCTTCCTGTTATTTATTTAAACCAATCAAACTAAAAAGATACTGTTGATACGGATGAATTGGATTGGAATGCAACTGACGGACTGAATGAGCGCGCGCACTTCTCTACTGTATTTAAACGAACTATCCCTCCCACCAGCAGTTTATTCTTTACTTATTTTTTTACTCTACTCTCACCACACAACAAATATTTGTTTCAAATGGCACACCTTCATATTTATCAAAGATTTTTGTATCATCTCCTCGGTACATATAATTTTATACGCTACATTTCTTTCGAGCATAAAAAAGAACATTCAAATTTTATCAATAAAAAATACTGATTTGTTACAAAAATTAATAGATAAATATGACTATTTTATGGTTTTCAAAAATAATTCGTACTCATATTATTATTTACTTATCATACCATTGAAATTGAGATATATATTGAGTGCTCCCTGTTGATCCTTGTATAAGTTTCTTAACATACATTGTGCTACTTTCCTCGCACTATTTAGCGACAAGGACTTTTGTTTTTTTTGACGATAAACTAATCGGTGGTAAAATGTAAATTACTTTAACTAAAATCTTATGACTACAAATGAAGTATTAAAAATTTTTGCTCAGAAGTTTTATAAACTCTTGAAATAAATAACAAGTGACAGATGTATTTAATTGCAGGATACAATTACTATTAATTGGAGAGTATCAAATTATTTGATTGTTTCTTTGATAATTATGTTCACGTATATCATTTTTTTTTTTATCTTTTATTATAATGGTAATATTCAGAGAAAAATTATTATTTTCAAAATATTAAATAAGTACGATACTAACTTTAAATTTGATTTTTTTTTGTAACTTTTTTAAACTGGTCAAGTACTTTAATTATCTATTGCGTAATAGATACCAAGGCGTAAATGACCGTGATAATTTGAAGTTAATTTAGAATCGTTGTAATGTAAATTTGTGAAAATTTGATTTCTAAAAACAATGTTTTTCCTAACAATTTTATAAGAAATAAATTTTAAATATAAATATATAAATATATACATTTAAGAAAAAGTAGGAATAATCATTATATATTACTTTTTAAAGAAAAAAAGCATTGTATTATTGAAATGTAGATAATGAAACATAGTACTACGAGTTATGGTTATAATTGTGTACATAAATAAGTCTATAAATATGTATACATATATAATATTGACATGAAGAAAAGCTTCAAACTAATGTTTGAATTATTCGAAATTTTCTGTTTGAAATGCTATCGTGTCATAGTAAAGCCGGGCCACAGTGGCCACCTGACGGAAATTAAAATAAACACATGCAAAAATTACTATGACCATAGTAAACTTTACAATGGTTACATTCATGTGCGATATAATCTTCGTCAATTTTATAATGGCTATAGTAATTTTTGCATGTGTTTATTTCAATTTCCCCAGGTAGCCAGCATAACCCAGTTTTACTACACTGTAAAAAATTGGGATTGAATTCGGAGTAATTGCGGACTTGATTTCCATCCGAATTCACTCCGTCACTCGGAGTTCTGGAGTTTAAAAAAAACACTTTGCATGCGGAGTAAATAGGGAGTTTGCTTTTGCAGCTGAGCGATTTCGAAATGATCTGGATTTTATTTCAATTTGCATACACTCCGATTCGGAGTTTTAATATTAAAATAAACTCTTTTTAATTTGACTCCGAAGAGATTAAATAAATAAATAGTCATCAGCTCTGCATTCCCTCCAGATTTACTTTGCGTTCACTTTGCTAATTTTTTACAGTATATGACATCATAGCGTTCCAAATGAGAATAATTTCTTCATGTAAGTAATTACCTGCAAATTTGAAAATTATTGATTTAAAAAATTTCTCATAATTATTTTCTAATTTTTTTTTTTGAGCTACTGTAATTTTTTAAAAATCATAAGGAACATAATTAGCCCAAATAAGCGTCTTCTCTTTTTAATCTCTACATAGTAAACAAACTTGTTTTACTAATTTTTACACCTATAGTTTAAATCAACTAACCTAACTTTAATAAACAGCTCTATTAAATATTATTTTATTTATAATAATGTAAAACTTTTTGTAATAACAAATATTTATATTTTTGCATTGATGATGCAGCAATAAAAGTTATCAATACAATATAAGTTTTAGTGTACTGTCACATGAGTTTGCGCTTAAGTAATATCTCATGATGGGGCTAATGAATCTAAAGCCTTCAATAAATACACGTCTCGATTTATATTGATATTGAATTTTCGAACTACCAATGAAAGATCATTGTCCTTGTACAGTAGAAATCAATCATAGTTGGTTACATGTTTGTGTTGACTTATAGATTAAATATTTAATGTGAACTCTAATGGCTTTTGTGAGATATATCCATCATATTTTGAATAAACGTATGTAGAAAATATTATTTAGTGAATGACTTGGTTAGAAATTGAGACTCTTTGCTCGAAAAAATTACAAGAAAACTGTAACTATGAATTATTTTTTTACTCATGATATCAGACTTATATAATCAGAGTTGTAGTGTACGTTATAGTACTGTAGTTTTGCGCAGAAAATAATTTAGACGCCAATGGACAATAAATTTTAATAAATCAATCACGTTAATTTCGCATAGTATTTCAAATATTAATTAAAAATTTTATCAAATATGTTACGTCCAGCTCAGATGCTGAACTTTTTATATTAAATTTTATTTTTTCATTAAAATTACGTGGCGACCAGATATTATTTTTTTTAATAACCCTAGAGTGATAAGAAATAATGTAGTAGTAAAAATGTTTAGAATTAGTAAATTTGTTTGCTCTGACGCACGTAGAAATGCTAGAGCAAACAATCGAATGCATTTTTTTAATGACCCCTTGAGTCACCATAGAATGAAGGCCCAAAGAACATTTGGAAACGCTTTCCATAAAAATTAACAAAATATCTCATCAGCAAAAGTGTACTTAAAATATTTAAAAAGAGAAATTGAAAGTTTAACAATGACTCATTGTTAAATAAATAAAATAGATAAACAATATATTCTTATAAGCCCTTAAATTTTTAAGTACATTTTTGTAGATAAAATTTTTTGTGTCCACATAAACGTAAAATTCAAATAAATAAAAATTAAAAGAGTAAAAATGAAATTTTACATAAATAATTGGATAAATTAATAAAACTCGAATAAATAAAAGAATAAATAAAAAATTCTTTACATAAATAAATAAATTAATAAAATTTAAAGAAATAAAATTATGAAAGAAAAAAAAATATTTATATATAAGTAAATAATTAAAACAATATAAATAAAAATTTAGATAAATAAATAAAAGTAAATAGTCATAAGAAAAATTTATAAAATAGATATAAATTCTATTATTATAAATAAGTTACAATATTATAGAATATTGTGTATGTGGGTGTATGTGTGGATGCGCACATACATAGGCACGCATCGGGGTGGGCTTTTACCACTTCCCTAACGGAAAATCCTAGGGAAAGGGAAAGGACCCAAAGGAATTGTGCTCCGATTGGCCACAGTTTTCCCCCAAACAAGAGCTAGATCAGGGTTACCTATGACTGGGTCTCGTTTGGAGCCAACAGCGGAAAGCCAGCGCTAGGTTGCCCACGACTGGGCCTTAGCTAGGGCCGACACTAGGAAGCCAGAGCTGGGTTTACTAGTTCTGGTTTAATCTCGGGCCAAGGATGGAAAGCCAGCGCTAGGTTGCCCACGACTGGATCTAAGCTAGGGCCGACATTGGGAAGCCAGAGCTAGGTTGCCCAGTCCTGGGCCTTAGCTAGGGCCGACACTGGGGAGCCAGAGCTGGGTTACCCAGTCCTGGTCCGTGCTTAGCCCCGTTGTCAGAGCTTGTAAGTTCCTACATGGGCTAGGGCCGAAAATAAAAATTATAATAAATTGTCCAACATCACAGTACAAGCTACTAGTTGGACGTAACAAATAGATGTTTGTATGTAAAAAAATGTATTGTAAGTTGAGAAATATTTTTTTTTTAAACTATCAGTTTATAAACTTGAATTTCGTGACGAAAGAAAAAAAAAATTAATCGTTGCTTAATAATAACATCCAATGAATAAATCTGGAAATAGAAATTGAATAAGTATCATTTTATTCTAATTACTTATTTGCAATGTAAAGATTTTTTGAATCAATAAATTTTATTTATATCTATTTTAATTTTACTTGTAGTTATTTAGTAATCCTCAATAAAATTATGTTTATTCAAATTAAACTTATTTTAAATATTAATTTCATATTGCAATGAAGAGTTGAGATAAAAATGATTATGGGACATCCAATAGGGATATAATGATGTATAATAAAAATTATGCTTCGTAAAAAATTCATTTTTATCCATTGCAAAAAAATACTTATTTCAAAAATATTTGAGCATTGAATTGATTATTTTAAAAATTAAAAAAAATTCAAGAGCAAAAAAAAATTTTCAACTGAGTAATCTAAAAACGAATCAGAGATAATCACGTGGCACTTTTTTAGCACGTTTTTCAGAATTTTTTAAGTTAAAGCAATTTTATTTGAAAGTTCTGCTGGATTTTGGAAAATGTTAAAAAATAAAGTTTCTAACCAATTAGAAATGTTTTTTTATTTCTATCAGAACTGATGCACAACGAGTTCAGGAGATTAAAAATTTGTTCAGAGTTCAAAAAATGATCAACTCATAGTTCAAAATTGTCTCAAATTTGTAAGTTTACGGTTATAATCTTTAATTACATGGTTACTCGAGTCAAAAAACGAATTCGGATTCAAGTCTCAAAGTTCTCAATGAAATTTTCGAGGTTCAATTAAGAATTTGAAGGTTGACGACAGTATAGAAAGTTATCTTAGTTTAGCCCTCAAAGTAGTTATTACGACCAATTTTACTACTTTGAGGACTAAACTGGAATAACATAATCTAGATTAGAGCCTCAAAATACTCAAAACATGAAGAAATTTTATCCGTATTTGAACCGAAGTCTGAAATATTATTTTCTATTTGTTAAGAATTTTGAGGTCTTAATTATAATTAAAAATCGATAAATTATTTGCATTCAGATCTCATAGTTCTCATTGAGGATTTTGAGTACTAAAGTATACAGAAAGTAACTCTATAGAGTTACTTTCTGGGCGGCAAATAAAATATCAAAAAAATTGAGGCTTTTGAGGACTGAACTAGAATTGGTTTTTGGACTCGGGTACTGTTATAATAGTATTAAGTTACTCCAAAAAAATGTTTTAGTCAAATCAAGAGGAGGAAAGTTTAAGATGTAAAAACTGACGAATCTTTATGTGAAGTTCGAAAAAAAAATAGCTCGTCAAAATGATCAGCCTGATGTTTATATTCATAATTATAATCATCAAAACTGGAAATAAATAAAGTTATGTCTTGAAAAAATATGGATGTATTGGAGTAACGAAATCATTTGAAACATGCCAACAACACGTTTCAAGTTTTATAAAATCAATTTTTGTTAGTAAATATACTAGGACTGATTTCTTTCATAGCTCCTATTAAAACCTTTGTACATAGATTAAAATTTCTACTTTAACATTTATTTAAAATCAGTTACTCAAATAATTCATCTTAGTATTTCTTTTAGTTTTCTATTGATTTTAATTGAAAGTTTAAATAAGTTTTTTTTTTTTTACAACCATTCATGTGAACTATAGATTTTAATTTAATATATGTATACATAATTTTTTATTATAATAAAATTCATTCAAATTAAAAATTGTATGCGTGCTACGTATAAACAGGTCAATTAAATTTTATGAATCTACCCGTTCATTTAATTGTCACCGACTTGGAGGAAGTGATTATTATCAACGATATATGTATTCTACATTAAACTAGTTTGCATCTTCTGATAAAGTTCAATATATCATACTGCGTTCGACTAACCTAATCTCAAAATAATATTTTTTTTTGCATATTATACATGAGATATATCAATATTTAACACATATAAACTTGTTAAACTACTTGAAAGTCAGTGACCCTGTAGTCGGCCAATTCCTATGTACATTTATACAGATATAAATATATATGCGTGCATATCTGTACTAGTAGTGTTGAATTTTTTGTAATAAAAATATTATGGAAATCGGCTAATCGTAAATCTAATAATTTTATTGCAACTAATTGTTTATTTGCTATGTCAGGGTTACTTCTGATATATTTACAACTATGTACCGTATACGTTTCATTTTACACAAATAACATTGATATTCCATGCAAGTTAATCTTTTGATATTCTTATCACAAATAATCTGTTCTCAATGCCACTTTACCTAAATGGTTTTCATTTTTTTTTTCAAATCTTTAATATTATTACCAGATTACATCTTTACAAAAAAATATTTTTTCAAGCACCCTAGATTAAAATTTAGTAAGAACTAGTTTTTAATTTTTCAGAATCAAAATATTCTGTAATGAAGTCAATAGAGATACTTTTTTTTTATTGAACCTGTTTTTTAACAAGCAAAAGATCTTTGAGTGATGAATATATATATATATATATAAAGGGCGATGTCCCTTGAGAATCGATATCTGAATAAATCTCAACAATTATACATTTAACTTTAAAACTAAAAGATAAAAAAAAAAAAAGTAATATTATAAATTAGAGATTTAGCAATAAATGAAAGTAACATGAATTATCGAAATATCTTCTATCGCTCTAGACGGAGAAATTATTTGAGTTTGAAATGTTATAGTGTCATAGTAAAGCCGAACCAGGTCGGTCACCTCAAAAAATTAGAATAACTACATGCGAAAATCACTATGGCCATGGTGAAATCGACAGTGGTTACAGTAATTTTGGATATTATCGTTGTCTATCTTACTATGGCTATAGTAATTTTCGCATATGTTTATTTTAATTTCTATTAGAAGTGGCCGCTCTCTTGAAATGAATTAGTGAAAAGTACTCCAACCCGTGAATATTCACTGCGCAAATAGTACCAAGTAAATCACTAACTGAATCAGTGATATATTTGAGACTGATTTACAGTGAATATTCACTGATTTCCAGATTTCTTCACTAGTTTTTAAGAAAGCGGCATATTTTTTTTTCTTGTTCTCTCAGTACTCATTTTTGTTCTTCATCTTCAGTTTTTGAGTATAATATTTAAATCTTCTAGAATCTTTGATTTTTTCTTTCAACAGATTTTTTCTGTAAAACAAAAAACTTACTAATTAATTTATTCATTTATTTAAGAGTAAATGATATAAAAGATAGAATTTTCTTACAACAATTAATTATTTTCCAGTAAAAAGCCTGATTCAAAAACTTGTTTATTAATTCTCATAATTACGTAGCAATAAAGATATAGGTTGGGCGATAATTGAGCCAATTTTATTATATATTTATACGCTCGTCCACTATATTTATATAAAAATATAAATTAACGAAAAATGATTAGTTTGTTAAATTCCAAATTTTTTTTTATGCTGTGCTAATTTAAAAAAAAAAGAAATTGAGCTGTAATTTTTATCTAAAATTTAAAATCTCTTCGTTAAAAAAAAAGTGGACTTTAACTTATTTTTTAAGAATAAGTCACTGATTCTGAAATGACGAACAATAATTCTTTTTTTTTTTGTAAAAGTAATTTTTACACTCATATAACTAAATTAATTAATTAAGCAATTTTTCGGTGCAATTTTTTTTTTACTTTTAATTGATGACGAGTGACAAAGATATAAATTTTTAGGCAAATGGACGTAAAGGGGTCATCTACCTTATCAGATATCTGATATTGAGTTACCAAGTTGAGATTGTTGTTTAAAATTAAGATAAAATTTTTAAAGATATTTCTAGTCCCTCTGAATACTACACGGAGAAAAAAATATAGTAAATTTCATTAAAAAATATGAGAATAATTACTAAACTTAGATAGTAATCTTGAAACGCTTATGACTTATATGAAAAATTAATAAACAAATAAACATATTTTACAAGTCGTTTAGTAATTTCTCATATACTGGCTATGGAAAGTCTCCTATATTGCATATTAATTTTTAGTTATATTCAGTAAATTTTATTATCCCGTTTAGTAAATTTTACTATATTAGAATGGAAAAAAAAAATTTTTATTAGCTTTTAACTTTTTATTATTACTGCTATCATTTTGATTATTATTGTTATTTATCTCATCTATATGTTGGTGTCGATTTTTGTTTTTTAAAAAATCACTTGTTTCAACCGAGATTCGAACCCTGATCTCCCGCGCGCAAGTCCTTTCCTATGTCTGACGGTTTTTTTTTTCTTAAAGAAGTTTATTGGCAAATTATAATTATACATAGTTCATACAATATATTTAATTTTTTGTATTGTTTAGGCCGCAAATAACTTAAAAAAGGCCTTTATTATTATCTTGATTTAAAGAAGATGGTTGTCCCATTTCCTTGGACAGCTCACATCCATTGGTTCTCGTGTTAGTCCCTGTACTCCTTGCTTGTTGCTGATCAGATTATTTTTTTTTCTCTTTTTGTTAGCCGTGATGTTAAATTTGTTAAAACGTCATCTAGCTTTTTGTCTTATTTATTATTTGGATACAATGTATATATACACACTTAAGTGTAATACAATTGTATGTAACTATAAAGTTCACAAACAAGGAGTCCAACCTTTGGTTTTTCTTCTTTTTAGGACTTTTCTGTGAGGTGTCTCTTCCGTCATCCACCAGTATTTGTCACTGAGTCTGTGAAAATCGAATTGGTCTCGTTCTGAAATATCTCTTGAATAAGCGAAGTCATGTATGTTTGTCTTTAAACTATCTGAATGATATTTGATTTTTTTATTGTTATTATTCTGTTTCCAGTGATATATTATAGGAATTTTGTTGCTGTCTTGGATTAGATCCTTCTTGTCATAATATCTCTATGTCTGACGGCTCGATGTCTCCTTTGAACAAAGGTTTCAGAACTTGTAATACATATTTGTATATGCCATACCCATCAACTTTTAATTTTATCTATACATAGTAAAATTTACTATACAAATAGTAAAAAATATAATCGTCTTAGCAAAAAATACATTACGCATAGTAATTTTTAATGTCTTATTATGTAATTATTACTAACTAGTAAATTTTACCAAACGTTTAGTAATAATTAACATACAGAATGTATTTTTTTTATCTGTTAGTAAATTTTACTATAATATTGTAATTTTTACTATACTTTTTTCTCCGTGTATAGTATTTGGATGTTTTCAAATGTTAAAATCACCTTATTAAAACCTGTTAGGATATCATAAATGAAATAATTTTTTCCAACTCAAGTAAAGTAAACGTCGCAGACGGTGACCATTTACATTATGTAGCTACAAATACTGAATTCAAGTTTACGTATTTAGAACGCGGTGGTTGTTCCGTTACGGATACACTTTACAACGGTACGCCTTGGTAATTCATTGAAAAGTTATAAAATTATCTCTGCATCTCGACGACCCACTCGGTGATCCTATAACTCAAGGAATAATATTTTCAATTATGATTATCGATTTTCATTGTATGCTTATTAATTCATAATTATTGCTATCACTAATACTATCAAAATCATCAGTAGAATCTCATGCATTTATAATTTTCATAGGATGATTTTTATCTGTTATTATACAGAACTTTATTTTCTGGAATAAAAATCAAATAATGCTTTTAGTCAATTTTACTAAATATATATATGCTAAGCCACTTTAATTTCCGGTATTAATTCTTATTTAATGAAAAATAAAATTAATGAATAGATAAAAGTACCATTTGTGGCTACCACTCCATTTTTTGACATTTAATACTTGATTTTAATTAATGAAAAAGTATCAAAAGAAATTCCATTGAAATAGTGTGATAAAAGTATCTTCGAACACATTTAAAAAAATTAATTCTGTCATTGCGTATTTTACAAATTATTTTATTTGAAATTTCTAAGCGGCCAAAACTGGCCCTAAAGTGGCTAAAAACGGTACTTCTACACTAATTAATGATAAAGAACTATTTAAATGATTAGAAAAATTTAATTTAATTTATTCATTTTATTGAGGTTAAAGTTCTGAAACAAAGCTACTTCGACCGACACAAAAGTTGATTTTCAAGGTATAGATTGTGTCTTTTGATCATAATGGGATTCTTTACTTAAAAAAATTTTAGATGTTTAATGCTACCATAAAATTGATTATCAAGTTTTATATTATTTTGCAATTAAGAAAACTAGTGGCTCTTTTAAATATTCAACTAAAGTTTAAATTAAAATTATCTAAAATACCAGAAATATCAGTAAAAAAATTCGAATCCCGCTAAAAGTTTGATAGATTTGATTACAATTGTTAAATAAACCAAGATTAATTGTATTTATATATATTTTCACAAAGGAAATGAATCGAAAAATTTTTATCTTTTCGAACTGTAAATGCGTTATTTGGTCGAATAATTTTTTCTTTTTGATAGATTAATACTTGATTGATGAAAATTTTTGAATGATGATTAAAGGATTTTGAGTAAAAAAAAATAATAGTTTGTTTTTGAAAAAAAAGAATAATACTCCAACATTTGTTGTTTGTAAGTAAATTAAAATAAAATAAATTGTAGTCAACACAAGGAGTGTCGTTCAAGGATTCTCGTCTAACATACAATGCCCGTGACCCCATAACTGAATTTAACGGCACTTTCGTACTCAGAGACGAATATAAATACTTTTTGTAAGTTGGTCGGATTTGGGATTTTATCAATTCTGTGACTTTTTTTTTGCCATTGTAATACTAATATCCCTGATTAAACAAAACGATTTGTGACGATTAAAACTGTTTTAATCGTTTTGAATCGTCATAAATCGTTAATTGATGGTTAAAAACGATAAAATTTTTCGAATGAAGATTAAAGATGATTCATGACGATTTGAAATTTTAATCGTCATTAATCGTTTTTAATCATAAAATAATAAATCGTCTTTTGATGATTTGGGACGATTAAATCTCAAAATCCATGACGATTATGACGATTAAAGATGATTAATGATGATTTAATTTTTAATCGTTTTTAATCGTCAAAAATGGGTTTGTTTAATCAGGGATTATAAACTAGTATACATTAGTCTCGCTATAAATGTATTTAGATATAAAAACATAGATATCTTCATAAAAACAGTTATTGAAATGCCACCTGCAAATAATTTTTTAAAATCATTATTCCAGTAGCATTTTAAATGGTTGAAAAACATATTTTGTAGAAAATAACCTTTCCAAAATATTTATATGAATACGATATCGGGTTTTATGATCTTATAAAAATATATTGTATTAAAGCTATAGTATGAAGAAATGATTTTGGCCGAAAATAAATAAAATTACCGCGAAATGATTGAAGATAACATTCAGAAAAAGTTCACTGAAAAACACTATTTTGTACTACAACTTATACTGAGAATTTTCGAAAAATGCATTATAAAAAAAAAAAATATCCGTGCAAATTAACGGTTCAAGTTTATAAGGCCCAAAAATTCTTATGTCCTGAAAATCTTGTCTTATTTTTTTCTTTGTCTTGTTTGTTATGAAAAAATTATTTATCAGTTCAAAAAGTTCAGAGATTTAATTTTTTAAATAATATTATTGTTCAGATTTAAGTCATACATTTGCAAATGAAACTTTAATTTATTACATAATTATTAATGATATAGTTGAGTAATAATGAACAATCGGAAGTTTTTTATTTACTGTACCTTCAATAGAGAATTTAAATTGAAATTTATATATTCTGATAGAAAGACAGTCTGGTCATAAAGTTGGTGCCAATTAGTTGCGATCAAGTTAACGACAACTTTAGTCTTCGTAACTATTGATTTCAAGTTACCAGCTTTTCCAGAAACTTGGCGACAATTTATTGCCGCTACCGGTCGCCAAATTTCTATCAACTAATGGAATGTCAACTTTTGTCACCAACTTCTCAGTAGATGACGGCTAGTTGTCATCGACCTCTGAAAGCCTGAGTTTTTGATCAGAAAGCTGGTGAAGTTGGTGTACATGAGTTGCGATCAACTTGACGACAAGATATAGACAACTTTCTCAGAAAGTTGCTATCAACTTATCAAATGCCAACTTTTGCGGCCAACTTGGCTATCAGGGTTATGAAAATGCCAACCCAGGAAACCTGAGTTATTTAAGTTTCGAAATTGAAATGAAACTTTTGACATCTTGATGACGTACAGTATATATATCTGCTTTAATTTGCAAATTATAGCAGATATTTCACGTATACATAAGATCAAAAATTAAGGTAGTAAAAATTGACTTCGATGAGAACTTTCTAGATCATCAATATTTTAACTCAAAAATTGATATGAAACATTTGACATCTCGATGACGTCTAGTACACATAAAAAATTTCATTCAATTTTTTGATCTCTTCCACACGTAAAATCACATATAAACTTGATGTAAAATAGCAGCTTTACTTTTAAAGCACTTTTTTATGTATACTGTACGTCATCGAGATGTCCAAAGTTTCATTTCAATTTCTAAGTTCAAACTCTAGGTTGCCTGAGTGACTGTTGGGGTTGAACTCAACTGGCTATTTCCCTAATAGACACTTTAGCTTGAAATTGAGAGTAATTTGACAATTGAAATTACCGAAATTTGCTGCCAGAATTCGCTGACAATTTGACAGGAACAGTTAGAAAGAAAAATTTGCGGTTAATTTTTTCTCAGTTTAGAGATAACTTTTTTTTACTAGAAAGAAACTCTTATAAAAGATTTTTTGAATTTTTCGTCAAATGTCCGTCAATTTCGGGCTTTTATGTTTTTGACGACAATTTGTATACAACTTGCTATACAATTTGACGTAAATTAATTACCTGAATTAGAATACAAATTCACTTCAGCAGTTGTATACAAATTATCGTCAAAAACGAAAATGCCCGAAGTTGACGTACACTTGATGAAAAATTCAAGGAAACTTTTGTAAAGTAAACATTTGCTATTAAGCAAATATATCAACTGTACCATTAGGGTTGGGTATAAGTTATTCTATCGACAGTTGAAAAGTAACCCACCGATGTGATGATGATAAGATAGATTTCGACGGTATTTTCACGATTTCGATTTTTTTTCCCGCTCTTTATTGAAAAAACTATACACAACAAAAATCAGCCATATTTGCACACAACTTATGAATGTGTACATACACACATGCAGACACACTTTCAAAGCATGTGTACAATTTCCTCGAAACCACGCCGGCACGCCATGACACCACATTCGGCATTGTGCCGCCATTACTGATTGTGATTTTATAACGTCTGTAACGTCTTAACTCGTCAGCACCCCCGTTATGAGCATTTTGCTCACGCTCGCTTTTAAATATGAATAACTTTTTTTTTTCAAATGGAACGAATAATTGAAATTTTTTCTATCTTCGAAGAACTTAATCTATTTTCAGATTCCGTTAAAAAAAATTTTTTTTAGTTGCAATAAAAATTATGAAAATTTTTTTTTTCATGCTCCTCAAAAAATGTGAGCATTTTTCTCATTACGGGCCTAAAGGCGTAAGTAAAAAAATTTTATGATCGGTTACTCTCGGAGGTGCTCGTGTACCT
Organism: Microplitis demolitor; assembly: GCF_026212275.2. Classification (NCBI taxonomy): domain Eukaryota; kingdom Metazoa; phylum Arthropoda; class Insecta; order Hymenoptera; family Braconidae; genus Microplitis; species Microplitis demolitor. Next base: position 7,634,988 of record NC_068549.1, on the reverse strand, counting down.
TCGGTAGTCTGCGGTATTCGGAGTTATTCGGTTGAATTCGTTTAAGTTTAAATATGACAGTTACAAGTGCAATTCTAAACATGAAGAAATTTCTATAAACAGTGTGTGAATAATAACGATTGCCATTAATAATTTATAAATTATAATTATATGTTTAACTAATGCTGGTATTTTTCGTTTAAGTAAAATATTTAATAATATAATTAATTTTAATTCTAATTATTACTTATGGTAATGCTTACATTGTGATAACCTCAAAATATATTTATCTGTCAGATGACACTTTTTACTTTAATAAACTACTATTATTAGAATAATTTACTGAATAATTAGACTGTAGTTGTTACATTCAATATTTTTTTTTCACAAAAACTATTTTTCATATTTTTAATTCGTTTTAGTTAATTTTTATTATGATACAAACTACTCTGGGTAAATAATTTATTTATTTGATATTCTATTATTTATATACAGATTAAAAATATATTATGAATTCTCCATTGCATGATCTACAGCTTTTCGATTTATCAGACAATGAAGATGAAAACTTCTATGAAGAATTTTAAATATTCCTCAAGTTGATGAAGAGTCTGATGCAGACACTGAAATTAGTAATCACAACAGTGATACTGAGCAATCAGGTTTAGAAAATTCTGATGAAGACGACGAATGTGATATTAACAATAATGGCTGTGATTAGCAAAGACATAAATTATAAGTTAATTATAATTATAATTAAAAAATATTAATTAAAAAATATTTAACTGCTATAACTAATTAGTTCTATAACATTTATGTTTGATAGTTATTACTATTTGAGATTTAGCGATAACAATTTGAACTCTGATTGATAGTCACTAGAATTTAATTATTAAATAATCCAAAATTGTTTTATTTATTATATTTATTTATTCTATAATTCATATTTCGACATTGGTTCGTAAAAGATAATGGTTATTAAAATTTAACTATGGAAGCTATTAAATGTATTTATTATTTAATTTCATAATAAACGTACTCTAATTTCCTCACTAAAACGTTGTAATATATTTATTTTTTTACTATAATTATTATTATCATTTTTACTATTATTACTTATTAATTTAATAATACATAGAGTGTTTAATTTTCGAGATAATTCAGTCTTACCTAAAATTAAAAAAAATTTATATTTGGCGCCTGCGCGCATGCGCGTTTAGCGTGAGCAAAACTCATCACGGGCGTAAAGAATATCAAAAAACTGATGGGAGTGCTGACGGGTTAAACTATTTCTACAAGTATTATCATTAATTAACTAACTAACTAACTAATATATAACATAAATTAAATTTATGTTAAATATTATATAATATAAAAATGAATATTTTCAATATTCACGGTGTGGAATTTAATATAAAAAATGTAATAAAAGATAAAAATTCACTTTTTCATTCTTTAAATTTTTTATTTAAAACTAAAAATTCAAAATAGTCTGACTTTAAAAATAATATTGAAAATGATCCGGAATATTTAGAGAAAAAAAAACTGGTCAGTTAAATAATAAACTAAATAATGAATATTACCATCAATTTATCGCTGCTAGAATATGTTATCCTTATCGTCGGATAAAAGTATATAAAATTAATAACAACAATTACCTTCGAGAAATAATGCCATATGATGAATGCAAATATTCCCATAATGAATTTAAATTATTTATATATATCGGTGTCAATAATAGGGGATATTTTCGGCCTTTGCAACGAGTGAATCAGATAAAAAAACGGTATTTATATTTATTAATAGTACGATCTAATTTAATTTTTATATTTAATTATAAAATTGATTGAATATTGGTCCCAACAGATGATTAAATACCAGATACTATTGATAAAACAAAAACTTTGTCAATAAGCAATAAAGAAACAAACAAACAATCAGTGGATGTAAATAGTCCTTAATGTAAATCCTTCTGACACAACAACTCTGATAGTAAATTTTGCATATTAAATCGTGCAGATTTATCAAACTAGGATAAACAAAAAAAGTTATCTGAAATAATGGAGATAATTCAAGTAATTCACATTGTATCAACAATGAAATTTAGTATTATGAACTTACGTTTAATTAGTTTTATTTTTTTTTTTTAATTTTTATTGTCATCTGAAGTAAGCGGACCAGGATGCTCAAGTATAAGAGTTCTAATATTGAGGAATCAATGGGTGTCGGTGATTTTAATGATTCAAGTAATATTCATAACATATATTAATGGAGTATTTATTCTTGGTTGAGAAATCTGACTCACTTCAATAGGGTTTGATCGGAAATTTCCGGAAAATATATCATTTTCAGATTGAAACTGATTAAATCCCATTAAAAATTTTTAATCGAAACCCGAGTTGAAATTTAAACCTTGCTAGAACCTAGAAATTCTGGGTTTAAGAAAGAAAAGGATTTAGTGCGAGCTTAATTTGTATAGAAAAATAATTCCTTTATAAATCCTATAAATGTCAGTTACGGGAGAAAATAACATGTTTAGTTGTTATATAGGCGTTAAAATTAAAAATTATTAATACTTATCAGAGCCTAAACATACATACTATAAAAGCTCATTTTGAGCCTATGAATTCTACACTATTGATTAAGACCTAGTAGACTTACAGTTTTAACATATTATTTGAACCGATCAATTTAAATTCGGAAAGAAAGATGATATTTTTCTGATATGGAATCGTTATAAGTCATTAAGCGTATAAAATGCTAATAGGGCTTCGTTAGGTCCACCGAAAAATTTTAAACTAAAAAAAAAATAAATTAGAATTTAAAGAACTAATGTAGGTGTTCAGAATCGGTCATACGTAGAATACTTAGGTTTTAATCATCAGGAATTTAAGAATCTATCTTACCAAATGAGAATGAATAGTTTTTATAGGTTCTAAAGAGATGTTAAGTTTTAATTTTATAAAATCCCTAGGAGCTAATAAGAGTATAAAGTATGAAAAATAATTATTTAGGTCCGTTTAAGAATGTCAAGTACTTAAATAGAGATATTCACGTATATTGAATACTTAAAGCGCACTCAAATTTTGACTCGGGAATGCATCGGTTGTAACGTTACGGAAGGTTTTAAAGACCTCACGATGTTGATTAGTTATCGTTTCCCCTACTCTTTAGCTCGTCGGATACCCAGGGTCAGGATGGGGATCTCGTAACTCAGATAATTACTAAAATTTATTTGTTTGACTTGAAATACCGTTTATTCACTAATATGTACAAATAATAATTATTTTAAAAGGATTATAATTTAAGAGAACTATAATATACACCAAGATACCTCGTTACAATATTCTTATTTAAGTGTGACAAGCCGCGAATTCTTAATATTTTACTCCTAACTGGGGTTCGCGTCGCGACCGCGGAGACTCGACTTCTTTTCACCCCACGTTCTATCTAGCTAGTACCCCGGACCCGCTACCAGTAGGGAGAAGCCCTACTGCAAATTATAAAGACACCGGCCCAGAAGCTACGCCTCAGGAACCCGTCGTGCCTTCCCCTAGAGTACACGAAACAGGTAAAACCTTATTCCACGTGTAATCTGCCTAGTGGTTTGGCCAAAAATCAATCTATCTCGGCAATATTAATTCAGAGCACCTCTGGATTAATATCCGACTATCCCCGATCAAATCTCAATTATATTTATTTAACGAGTTATACTCATTACAATAAATATAATTTAACCGTTTCGGCGCAAAAATAATACAGAAGAGTTACCTCGATAACGTCCTCTGCTGAGAATAGTCCAGCTCGTGCGCACCGCTCGTACTGAACTCGTCTGCCGCATCCGTCACTTCGAGCGGCTTACAAAACTTCTGAGCCTACTATCCCTCTTGGAAAATATTTCTAAATCATGCGCGCTCTAGCGGACGCCACCGCAAACATATTCCCCACTCTGCGTCTATCCCCTCCGCTCGGTCGCGCTCTTCCCGTCGGACGCTCGGTCGCGCTTGTCACTTGCTTGCCTTCTCTCTCGCACCTACCGTACACTTATTATTTTTTTTTTAATATTTATATTTATTTTATATATTTGTCCCGTGCTCGTCACACTCCCCTTTCTTAATAAAGAAAAGGCCGCTAAACTGTCACCATATATTATATATATGTGCACATTTTGTGGTCTTTTCTTTTCTTTTGTTTATCTTATATTTGGTACTGATAAGGAAATCACAGGCTCACTAACTAACAATGATTATAAATACTTAAGTATATATTAGATACCTATAATATTATTATTATATATTATTACACTGGAAGGAGATCACAAGTTTCCTTAATTCTAAACATTACATAAATAATAATAAATAATAAAAAAAAATAAATCCATAAATAATTATTACACGGTTTTACATATATTTTACTGATCCTTAACTAATGCGTCTTGTGGCTTTTCAGTCTTCTTTGGTTCCTCGGGCTTGGGCGACGGGACTTCTTTGTTAGGCGCTAGACGTCGCTTTGTTTGCTTTCCACGAATGGTTACCTGCCACATTACTCCTTCTTCATCTCTCTCCAAAAATCTTTTTTGTGGCTGGCGACGCTTTGGCTTTTTCGGAACCTGCTGGTTTATGCTTTGATTTTGATAAACGGGAGTAGAGAAGGGTTGTGGTAAAGGCGCAGAAATTACTGGTAATGCCTCCGGTTTATTTAAAAGAACCCTCAGGTCTGGAACTGCCTCGGCGGCTAATTTGTCCGGAGCTTTAAATATGGGCGTCGGTACGTAGGTGTCGACATCTTGTTGCAGAGGCGTGCCTACCGGCTGTGGCACATACTTGCTGTCCGTGGAGGAATCTAACGCTGCTGCCGGAACGATAATGCCCTGAATTATTTCTCGTGGTCGTAGTATCTCAGTGCTCCGTATTTTTGGTTTTTTAAACTTCCGAGGAGTGATTGGCGTATCCAGGAGCTTAGCCTTACGACCTAAATGAGCGATAGCTTGATTGATGAACACGGCCTTGCGTTTTCCCGGTGCTGGTGTTTCCTGGGTCGCTAGCCAATTACCCCGTTGGTGATTGGTTATGAGATTTGGTACAGCTGGCTTAGTTTTTGTACCTTGACCCTGTTCTTTGTCGTCCAACTCCTTGACTACTGGGCTTTCTGCTCCCCCTGGTTTATTTGGCGATTCATTCTCCTTGGGAGGAGAATCGATGGATATGTCCTTCTTGCCCTTATCTTTTTCTGTCTCCTCCTGTCCTGCAGGAGGGTTTTCTTGGAGCGTATTCTTTGCTGGGCCTCCCCCTACTGGTAATTTTGCTTTTAATAGTTTCTGCTTTTCCTTCTCTTTCAACCTTTTCTCTCTTTTCTCCCTTGATTCCTTTAACATAGCCTTAGCTGCTTTTATCAAATCCATCTCGTCTCTTCTAAGCATTCCCTCTCCGTCTTACTCTAGTTCTTTCTGTCTCTCTCGTTCTCGCTATTATAAATATACCAAAGGAAAAAAAAAAAAAAACATGACAACAAAAAAAAACGAAAAACAAAAAAAAAAACGAATTCAAACAAATAATATATATATATATATATATTTTTTTTTTTTTTTTTTTTTTTTTTTTTATCGTTGTATCTTGGCGTATATATGTGAATATAGATATATATATATTTATATATATATATTTTTAATTATAAAATGAATCTAATGTGATTAACGGTACTTCTTGTTCATGGTATGGCTTAAGATCTTTAATGTGGACTATGTGAGTTTCTTTTCCCCGCGAAATTTGAAAAACGTTAGGGCTAACTTGTGTATTTATGGTGTACCCACCGGAGTATTTTTCCGCTAATTTTCCGGAAAATTTGTCAATAGCAGAGGATAAGTGGTGTTCCCGTTTCGCGACTTTATCCCCCACCTTAGGTTTCCAATCCCCGTGTCTTTCGTTGTAATAACGACTTTGGCGTGTAAATGCTTTAGCTAAATTAATTCGAACCAGGTTCATTGCCTCTGACAGAACTCTTAAACTTTCCATGTGATCATAATTCCCGACTGACTGACCATTTTCGCAACTAGTGCGCAGGGTATTTGGGGGAAATAGTTCACGACCATAGTTTAAGTAAGCAGGGGTAAATTGAGTGGATTCGTGTTTAGCCGTGTTGATTGCGAAGGTTAGTTCGGGTAAATATTTATCCCACGACCGCTGGGATTTTTTAATAAACTGTGAAATCATCGTACCAATGACTTTATTAGTACGCTCGACCGGATTGCACTGCGGAGAGTAGGGAGGAGTCCTCATGTGCTTGATATCATATTCCTTTAGTAAACTTTCGAATCCTTTGCTTACGAATTGGCTACCATTATCGGAAATGACCACCCGTACTCTCCCAAACCGTAACAGGACCTTTTCCTTAAAACTTTTTATAATTGCTGCCGCGGTGGCTTGACGTAGGGGTTGGGTTTCTACCCATTTCGTAAACTTGTCTTGCATGACCAATACTTAACACATTCCATTAGATGATCTTGGTTTGGGACCAATTAAATCTATGGAAACAACTTCCCATGGCCGCGTAGCGTTTATCGTCCCCATTTTGCCTGGTGTTTGATGTTGAGGTGGTTTGAATTCTTGGCAGTTCTTACAGTTTCGTACATACCGCGCTATGTCCTGGTGCATACGCGGCCAATAGTAATTGCGGGCTATCCGCGCAACCGTTTTAGTAACTCCTAAATGTCCCGCCGTGGGTTCGTCATGATTCTCATGCATCACCTTTGTTTGTAAACTTTCCGGTACACACATCTTCCATGCGTCCGCCCTTTCGGCATAGTTTAAACTGTGATGTACATGTTTATACAAATTCCCGTTCTTAATGCAGAACTCCGGATATTGTTTCGGGCACCTAGTTACCCCTTCTTTTACTCGATGATACCACTTATCATTAACGGTGACACTAGCTACTACTATTGTTTCTTGCATCGCCCCATCTTCTTTCCCGTTATGTTCGCCCGTACTCCTGGACAACGCGTCCGCGACTTTATTTAACTTCCCTTTCCGGTAAATAATGTTATAATCAAATTGCTGCAAGTACAGACTCCATCTTGCTACCCGACCTGTCGGACTTTCGATTGTTGTTAGCCACTTTAACGACTGATGGTCCGTTATTACATTGAACGTATAACCCTCAAGGTAGGGTCTCATTTTTTGAATACCCCACACGACCGCCAAGCATTCTTTTTCCGTGACCGTATAGTTAATCTCGCTTTTGCTCAAGGACCGACTTGCATATGCAATAACGTGTTCTTTACCCTCTATTTCTTGTGTCAGTACTGCTCCTAACCCTTCTCGACTAGCATCGGTTTGCAGAGTGAATTGTCTTTCGAAGTTAGGGGGCATTAAAATGGGGGCTGTTTTTAATTTTTCTTTCAGCGTTGCAAAGGCTTCTTGTTCGCGATCTCCCCATCGCCATTTCTTCTTCTTCTGAAGTAACGCGGTCAGAGGCTTTGTCAGTTCTGCACAATTGGGTATAAATCTCCTGTACCAAGAGACCATACCGACAAATTGTCGTACCTCTTTAACACTTGTGGGTATTTTTACGTCGTCAATGGCTTTTACTTTCTCTGGATCTGTGCGTATACCCTTACCATCGATAACATGACCTAAATATACTAGCCGTGTCTCGAGGAATTTACTTTTTTCCTTATTTATCTTTAGGTTTGCTTCCTGCAAACGTTTGAACACTTCACGTAATTTTTCCATGTGTTCTTCTAAGGTTCGACCGATCACAATTATATCATCTAGATAGACGAATACGTATGGCTCTAATTCTGGACCGATGATGCTGTTTACTAGTCTTTGAAATGTCGCTGGTGCCGAATGTAACCCAAATGGCATTACTTTAAATTGGAAGAGTCCACGCTCTGGTACCGTAAATGCTGTCACTGGTTTACTTTCCTCTTTCAGAGGCACTTGCCAATACCCACTCTCGAGATCAATTGATGATATGTACTTGGCGTTCCGTAATTTATCTAAAATCGCGTTGACTTGGGGAAGTGGGTACGCATCTTTTTCGGAAACCTCATTTACTTTTCGAAAGTCAATACAAAATCTGTATTTCTTATTTTTCTTTTTCACCAGGACTACCGGGGAACTCCATGGACTGTTGGACGATTCTATGATGCCTTTCCGTAACATCAGATCTACCTCATCGTCTATCACTTTTTGCATTGCAGGATTTCTAGGCGAATATCGGAATTTAATTGGCTCAACTCCCGGTTTTACTTTAATGTTGTGATAAGCTAAAGACGTCGGCCCTTTTATTTCCGCGTTTAACAATAACTCTCTATCTATTTCTTTTCTTGCTCTAGTTATTGCGTCAACGACGGTACACATACTTATCACGTGCTGCGTCTCTCGTCTACCTTGATTTAAGCAAATACTGAAGTTGATTTCACCCAAATTGTCTATTCCAAATAACATATCCCCATGGAAGTCTGGCATGATAAAGAAAGGTAGTTCGCGATCTTTGTCTCTTACTCTCATTTGTACGTTTACTACTCCCACACAACATACTTCCCGACCGTCTGTTACTGTTGCTGTTTGCCGAATAGGATTATAATTAGAATATATTTTCTTAGCCTTTATATATTCCCATAGTTCCTGACTAATCAACGAGGTAGTTGCTCCCGTATCCGCCAAGCACCATAATGTCTTATCCCCTACTCTGACAACAATGTGTGGTCGCGGATCTTGAGGTTTTAATTCGGCGTTGAATCGGTAGGGGTCAGTGATTGATTGTCGTGTTGGTACTGACGTGGAGGTGGTTGATATCGTGGTTGTTGGTATCGTTGCGGGGGTTGTTGGTCCTTGTTTGGTTGGGGTGGATTCTGAGGATAACGGAATGACCGGCTCTGCCGAGCCCACGATTTTTCTTGGGGTCTCGTGAATGTGTGGCTTCGTTTCATGTTGGATGGATTTTCCCCCTCTCTGGGGCCCTGTTGGTCCTTGTTTGTTGTATTGATTTGTTCCATGGGCCGACCCGTATCTTTCGTGCCGGCCCCCTGGTCGTTTCCCGGCCGCGTACAGTTACATGATTGTGTGTCTCTTCCTCTTGTCCCACAGAAGATACACATTAATACCCGTATGTTACGACACCCACTTTGTATGTGACCCGTTTCGCCGCACTTCCAACAATTTCGCCGGTGATCATACTCGTTTATTATCATATTGTCGTTCTCTTTCCGTTTCTTCCCTTGGCTTACGTTATATACGGTCTCCGGTATTACCGAGTGATTTTTCGGGGGCTTGTATGTTGCTTCTTGGATTAATAATTGTTCATAGGTATCGCATAACTGTATTAATCCGTTGACATTTTTAAATTCTGTACGTTTAATGTATTTTTTATATTCTGGTCGTAAGTTGTGATATAGTCGCTCTAGCCTTGCGGTTTCACTCATTTGACCGTGTCTTCTCATTAAGGTTTGCAGTTTTGTTATGTACTCTTTTGCCGGTTCTTTGGGTCCTTGCGTTCGGTTTCTTATTTCTTCCTCTAGCTGGATGTCAACTCCTGATGGCATGTAAAATAATTTTAGATCGGTGACAAATTCTTCCCACGTTGCCCAATTTCGTTTATTATTACGATACCATAGCAACGCTTTATCTTTTAATAGGATAGGGATGCACTGAATAACTTGACTCCCTCTGATACCGTAACTTTGACTCATTTCATCAACCCGTTCTATGAAATCTTGTAGGCCCTTACCGCCATCAAAAGTTACGCCCCACTTTCTTACTTGATCGCGTACATCCATCTCATTTCGTCGAAATGTTGTTGGTTCGTAGTGTGCATTAACTTGTCGGTTTTCGTTGTTCAGACCATATTCTTTTTCTAGATCTGCCCGTATTTCTTTTTCTAGCCGTGCTTTTAAATCTTCAATATTTTCTGTTACTGGAGTTGACTGTTTGTCTATCGCGACCTCTGAACCGAATCGTTTTCCCCACCAGCTCATTACCCTTTCTTTTAACGCGTTCTTTCGCTGTTCCCTAGCTACTAGTTTCTCTTTTTCCCGTTTCTCTGCTTGTTTCTTTTCAAACTCGGCCCTGATTTGTTCCGCCATTTGTTGTCGCAGCGCCGCTTCTTTTCTTTCGTTTTCTATTCTCCTTTTTTCAGCCTGTTCATGTTTAAATTTGATTTCAAGTTCCCGCTCTATCTCACATAAAATTTCCTCCTCCTCACTGTCCGAGTCTTCTTGTATGTCTTGGTTAGATAGATCGTCTGCTGATCGCGATGCTGTCGGGTTTAATCGTTCCGATCTTCTCAGGGTAGGTGTCGATTGTGTAGAATCGGTTTTTCGTACTACTTGAACGTCAATATTATCGACTGGGTTCGGATGTGATGGTGGATTTTTTATACCCGCCTCCAATTCCTCTGATTCTACGCGTTCCGCGATTTCAATACTTTTTAATAGATTCGTGCAACTATTCTCCTTACTCCCTGGCACCGTTTTCTTTAAGTTAATGATAAAATTTCGTAAAATAATTCTAAGTTCTGCCAGAGTAGCACCCGGATCGAATTCTATTTGATATTTATTAAGTTCCTCGATAATACTCGATTTTCTTAGAGCCCACAGATACGAAGTTTTATTCGGAGGTGAATGTTGGAGTGGCATTTTTACAAAGTTAAACTATCCGCGATTTTTTTTTTTTTTTTTTTTTTTTTTTTTTTTTTTTTTTTTTTTTTTTTTTTTTTTTTTTTTACAAGTCCCTGTTCGAGCGCCAAATAATTATCTGTAACGTTACGGAAGGTTTTAAAGACCTCACGATGTTGATTAGTTATCGTTTCCCCTACTCTTTAGCTCGTCGGATACCCAGGGTCAGGATGGGGATCTCGTAACTCAGATAATTACTAAAATTTATTTGTTTGACTTGAAATACCGTTTATTCACTAATATGTACAAATAATAATTATTTTAAAAGGATTATAATTTAAGAGAACTATAATATACACCAAGATACCTCGTTACAATATTCTTATTTAAGTGTGACAAGCCGCGAATTCTTAATATTTTACTCCTAACTGGGGTTCGCGTCGCGACCGCGGAGACTCGACTTCTTTTCACCCCACGTTCTATCTAGCTAGTACCCCGGACCCGCTACCAGTAGGGAGAAGCCCTACTGCAAATTATAAAGACACCGGCCCAGAAGCTACGCCTCAGGAACCCGTCGTGCCTTCCCCTAGAGTACACGAAACAGGTAAAACCTTATTCCACGTGTAATCTGCCTAGTGGTTTGGCCAAAAATCAATCTATCTCGGCAATATTAATTCAGAGCACCTCTGGATTAATATCCGACTATCCCCGATCAAATCTCAATTATATTTATTTAACGAGTTATACTCATTACAATAAATATAATTTAACCGTTTCGGCGCAAAAATAATACAGAAGAGTTACCTCGATAACGTCCTCTGCTGAGAATAGTCCAGCTCGTGCGCACCGCTCGTACTGAACTCGTCTGCCGCATCCGTCACTTCGAGCGGCTTACAAAACTTCTGAGCCTACTATCCCTCTTGGAAAATATTTCTAAATCATGCGCGCTCTAGCGGACGCCACCGCAAACATATTCCCCACTCTGCGTCTATCCCCTCCGCTCGGTCGCGCTCTTCCCGTCGGACGCTCGGTCGCGCTTGTCACTTGCTTGCCTTCTCTCTCGCACCTACCGTACACTTATTATTTTTTAATATTTATATTTATTTTATATATTTGTCCCGTGCTCGTCACACGGTTCCAATCGGAAAATAACAAAATAAAAATGTTATTTTCTGATTAGAACCGATTCATTCCGATTAAAAATTTTTAATGGGATTTATTCGTAAAATAATATTTTTATTTTATGCACTTTTTTTCCCATTAAAACCGATTCATTCCGATTAAACTTAATCGGTCTCAATCGGAATTCTTAACCAGGTATTATTATTGCTAATTTTCTTTTAATTAATACATTTTTTTTATTTCTTTAACGAAATTAGAAATATGCGCAACATTCGGAAAAACAAGACATTCGAGGGCCTCGGCCAGGTACTGCAAGCAATCTAAACTTAAGCTAAAATTTACAGCATACGACAAGACCATAAATGAGGTTAATTTTGAAAATTTTACTATTTCTCGTGGATTTTGTAAGTTTTTAAATTCGCCACAGCTCAATGAAGATCAGAAAAAAATATTAATTAAAAACGTTCATGATAATGTAGTCGAATTATCTAAGCGTTATCTTGACGTTCAACTTTTGATAAATTTCTTTTTTAAAGAATATGCTTTAAAACTTAATTGCGAATATATTTATGAAAAGTTTGATGGGTCTGAAGATAAATTACCATTTTTTTTTATCAACGACAAAATAAAACAAGTACACAGTCAAGGCTCGAAGATTTATTGAAAATAATTGAAAAATATTTAGAAATTCGTGGTAAAAATTGACTAAAACTTGACAGCAAGTTCAGATTCGAAACTTTAGATAATTTTGTTACGAGTTACACAACTTCATTTAAAAATACAGTAACAACTTATGTATTACCACGAATTGTCAAAATTATCATTTTCTAATTTATCACTAAATGAAATTAAAAAACAATGCAAGGAAGCTTGGATTCATAAAAAAACTGAAAATATAAAAAATGTAATTATTGATATATGTATGCAATAATGTTAGAGATAGTGATAGCGAAAACTGGTTTCGTTCAGTTTATTGGTGAATTCATTATCAATGTGATTTAGAAGATAATAGAGCATTTAAAGTTTTACCGATTGGACAACATGGCCTTAAAAATATTCAATATATAACCGTAAGTTTATATAAAAAAAAATATATAAATTTTGGATATTCGATTACCACTGACGGTATTTTCGTATCCGTTCGATGACTTAAGTTAAAAATAATTCTAAACAATTAAAAGATTCAACAATTTATAATCCCAATACAGATGTTGACACAAATAATTATAAAATTTATAAAAGTATTGATCCAGGTATTAGTGTTCTGCTAATAATTTACCGAAAAAATAAAATAAAAAAACAAAATTTGAAACTTTCAAAGTTTATTAATAGTCATTTACGAAAAAAATGACGTAAAGTGACGAGAAAAAAATATACGGAAAAAGTACTAAGGTAAAAAAAATTAGATCATGAGAAGTCTAAGAGAAAATACAATATTACATTAATACCATTGAATCTATGTAATACAGAATATACGCAATTTCGATGGAAATGGTTCGATATACGACAAGAATTATATAATGTTCATCCTGTATTAAGTCAATTGAAATTTGACGCTAAAACATTTAAACGAAAAACAACATCTACTGTCACACGTGTTATTACTCGTGGTAGTAATGATAAAGTTTATGATAGAACATTCAAATGCAAATGCAATTTCAAATGTAATACATTTTGTTCGAATTATAAAAATAATAAATACTGTAATTATCTTTCGACCTCGAGAAAATAATCGTTGATTACGAAAGAAATTTCGATGTCAATCTTGTATTGATAAATGTAAAGCCAAAAGATTAAAAAAAAATACTGTGGAAAAACATTTGATTGGGTGTGGTGTTGGAACTAAATTTATGAATGAAGCTCAATTTTCTGGATAGAGAGTATGTAAAACAATCATCATCAGTTGAAAGCGTAAATTTAGTTTTTGTTGATGAAAGATGGGTACATCAAGCTTGTTCAAACTGTGTTACTATGGGTGTGTTCCACTTGACGATCACAACGCCATACTCATGTGTATTTAGATAGGATTTGGAGGCGTTTTGAGCGTTGTGAACGCTTAGTGGGACGTACCCTATATTTAATAAAAATTATAAAATAACAATGAATAATAATATATGGTATGGTTACTGTAGTAAATGTGGTTCTATATTAGAACATGATAAAAATGGAGCTAAAAATGCATATAACAAAGCAATACTTAATCGATTGAAATCAAAACCTCAACAAATTATTAATTAATTTAAATTATTATTTTACATTTGATTACAAATTCAAGTCATACAATGAACTTTTTTTTTTTTCTCAAGTAAATTCAAATGCTGCAGTCTAGTTTGATATTATTGTTTTATTGATTAATGGTCTATAGTAAATTAACTATATTCTTGTAACGTTACGGAAGGATTGGAATCTTTGCTACGTTCTTTATTACCGTAGTCTCCTCATGCTCATTAGTTCGCCGGAGCCCAGGGATAGGTTGGGGATCGCGCAACACAAATAATTTCAAATTTATTTCAGACTTGTAAATTCTTTATTAAAGAAAATATAACATTCGATTTTCATTAACGGTTCATAAACACAATCACAAATATAAAAAAAAAAAATGTTTAATAAATTATTTAAATTCGGTGAAGACGAGCCGCGGTTATTCAATTTCTCCTCTGCAGGGTCTCGCGTCGCGAACTACGAAATCTACGGTCCTTTTCACCGAATTTAATACGGACTGGTACTCGCTCCTTCTATTCGTAGAGTAAAGCTCTACGATCAAAATTTAGAGGAACGTAAACACGGTAAACCACATTAATACGTCCTCCACTGGAGTCTGCGAAGCCGGAATACCAGCTCTAAGACACACTCCATCCTAGTTGTTGTGTAAAAAAAGAATACACGGGTGCACTTTATCGAAGCCGGAAAACCAGCCTATTGACAAATTGCCTAATTCCCGATAGAGCCAGATTAAAAATATTGATCGCCTGTCATAGACTTCGAAATATTTCACCAAACCACTAGCGAAATATTTCTCGTCAGGCGGAACGACGGGCAAAAATTAATTCTAATAAGATTAGACTAGAATCACGGAAATACCTGTTATTTAGTCGTCCTCTTGCTCTCTATCCACGCCTCGGTCACTCCAAACACTTGGTCAATAACTTTTCACAAAGATCCGGGTAATCTTTGTCCAACAAATAGTTTACAAATTTTAGGTAGAATTCCTCGGAGATGTGGTCGTTGTCAACTCAATTAACGAGAGCTTCAAGAATGGGTCCATTAAGTGGATCTGTTGACAGCAGAAGCGATGTGATCCTTTCAACTGTACTATCAAAGTATGTTTTTTTTTTTTTTTTCAAGAATCTTATTTAAGTTCCTAACTAGTTTCGTAATCAAATCCACATTTTTGGATTCTATCGACAACTGGAGTGGCGTTTTACGTACATATTCGGAGTTGAATAGTTGACCTCCTGGATCTCTCTCAGCCGAATGTCGGATCTTTTCTTGGTGTTAGTTGCTGTCGTTGTTGCTGAGGTAGGCGGGGGTGTGGTTGCTACGGGAGTTAGCGTCAGGATCAGCTGTGGTGGTCGCTGAATCATCTCCTCCATCGTGAACTCCTGGATCGCTGGTGACTGCATTTATTACACAGATTACGTGGTTTCGCAATGTTTACATAGTTATTCTCATTCTTTTACATATATTCATTCATTCATGTCATTCCTCGAATTCTAAAATTTTCACAGTTTTGAGGTAGTAGAACAAGTGCTAAAGTACAGGACAGTAAATTTATAAGTAAAAAAACATTTTAGTTCTGTCAAAGCTACAAAAACACAGATAATAAATGCTAGTAGAACTCCTGTTAAGGGGGTAATCCCAATTCTCAACCTGGCTCTTCAGCGATAGAAGCAAAAAGGGCTTTTTTGACCATAGCCCGGGTTATACGTCGAGGTTCGAGGTTTTCAGGTTCATGCTTTTCCGGTTCAATTTAGATACGCGGGTGAGAACTCGGTCGTATCACGTTTCGCGGTGTAATATACAAACATCAGTTCTGGTATAAGTTTATCCCAGGTTTTCTGATTTGCCCCAACGAATTGCGCAATCAATGTTCCTTTAACTCGGTTGGCGCGTTCTACGGGATTACATTGCGGCGAGTATGGCGGTGTTCGTACGTATTTAATATGGAAATCTTTTAACATCGAGGAGAATTCTTTACTGATGAATGGTGTAGAAAAATAATAATAATAAATCCTCATAGTTGTAGTAATAGTTTTAGTATTAAGAAAAATCACAGTAGTAAGTAGGTAACATCAAGTAGTCATAGTTAATAAGAGATAATAGTAATCAAGTAATAGTAGTAATAATAATAAATCACCATCGTAGTAAAAAAACACTGTTCCGCTCGGCTGAACACCGATTCATCATAACAACGTGACTCGAGAAATGTTAAATTTTCTGTAAGTAATGTTATATTATCGGCGAAAATACATTCAGCATTTAGTCTTGCGTGATTCATCTCTTCGGTTTTTCGATATAACTTAAATCCTTGAATGACCTTTGGCGTGATGGAAGACTTTAGCTTTGTTGCTACGCTATCGTCCTTCGGTTTTTCGATATATATATATCTATCCATACCTCTGTCACTCCAATGCTTGGATTTCGGATTCGGACTGATTTTTTCCGGCTCATCTAAACGGGTTATAAATAATTGAGATACCGCTCTACCCAGGGACGACTTAGCCGGGATGCGCGCTCTAGCGGTGCTGCCGGAACTAATATTCCCTTTGCATTAGACCCGGGCTCGTCGTTACCACCACTCGTCTTGCTGCGCTCTTAATTTATCTACTACTGACACTAACTTATGTTTATTGACTCCTGATACAATCAGGCGCGCAGTTCTGTGGGTCCGCAATTGCCTTCTTATTTTTCTTATCCCCGTAAGCTTTATGTAATTCATGTTCCCGGACTTGACTCTACGCATTTCATGTTCCCGGACCCAAACAGATGTTTAATTTAAGCGGGAAAATAGCGGGTGCTCGTCACACTCTTTATTGTGTTTATGTGTTATTAACAAATTATTAAAATTTTTAAGTAATTAATTTAATAATCACGAATTATAATAATGATAATATGAGAACTGTATTCAAAAAATTATATAATGATTAAGAAACATTGTAATTATTAATTCCAATGTTAACAAAGTACCTAAAAGTTTTAATGTGATAAAGCATTCAATGATCAACAAAAATTAAAATTTAATATGTTTATTAAAATAAAGACTTACAAATATTAAAATAAAGACTTACAAATTTAGGCTACCAAATACTCAGTTATTTATAAATGGTTTATTAACAAATATGTAAAATTTACGGTACTTGATAAATTATAAATCATAATATAATAAATGAAGACGAATATTATTTTTTTACCATCAGTAATCAATGCTATAGTTAATAAAAGAATGCAATTATCATATATACAAAAATATATATTAAAAAATAATCTAAAGATGTTTGTTTTTATAAAATTGTTTAGTCATATGAATGGAAATATAAATGTTTATCGAATTCTTTAACATTAAAATTGACTTGTGTCAATTTTTATAGTTAAATAAATTATGTGGATTACATTGATGATCAATAATTGAACAAAATTTTGAAATTTACTTGTGAGCAGCCAAAAAAAAAAAAAAAACTGGAAAACATTATTCGAAATACAGTTTTTAGCTCTTCAAGCTCAAAAATACTTGAATACATTAGTTTTTTGAGCTCCAAAAAAGTAATTTTCTGTTCTCAACTTTGAAAATTCATTTTTTTGTACGATTATTTTTAAGAACGGTTTTCAGATAATTTTGTCCCAGCTTTTCTCTGAAATAAAAGCTCTAAACGCAAAATAAAGACACAGACCCGATGCTTTACTGTATGAACTAGCGAAGTGCACTTGAATTTTTTGATAACTTTCATTTGTTTGCGAGAAAAGCTTGGACAAAGTTCCTATTTAATGTACAAGTGCAACAGAGATAGTACCGTTTATCCAGTTGAGTGCGAATAGAGAAACAAATGAAAACGCGTCTTAAGTAAAATTGTATATTTGAACAGAACGGAATGTTAGTAAACAAGAGTGAAATGAGTTTGAATTAGATTATAACCCCATGAAATATCCGAAGAAATTTCAGAGAACAGTCATTTTCAAATGTTTTGTTGACGTTATTTTCTAAACTAACGAATCGATTATCATAAGTCATGCATTGATTAGAAAAGTCCACGAAGATGAAATTCTGATATAATTATTAAAACACAGAGTATATTATATTATTTAGGAACTATCGAGGGGAATAAAATTAAATTGTTGTTTTTGAAATTTTTCATCATCGATATCTCTCGAACGAATCCGCTGACGTTAATGTGTTCGATTCAGCACTACGATTTTTATCGAGTTCTACATTTGTTATGAATTTGAAATAGATCGAATTTAGTCTTTTTGAAAATAGTCGAGAGAAATCGTTTTTATCATTTCTTTAACCAACGATATCGCTCAAACAAATTAACCAATTGAAATGGTTCTCGCAGAAATTGATGCGTTTTATCGAGTTCTAGAGCTGATTAGAGCCCAAAATCGATCGATTGAGTTTTTTCGAAAAAAAAAAAAACGTAATTTAGCATTTCTTTTTCCGACGATATCTCTCGAACGAATCAACCGATTTTAATTTTTAATATTTGATACGGCAATTGACGCGTTTTATTCAGTTCTAGAGCTGACAAGATTTTGAAAACGATTCATTGAGTTCTTTTCGAGAAATTCCAAAAAAACTAAACAAACTTTTTATTGTATTTCTTAATTATCTCAGAGTTTATTCGATTGAATAATTTGAAAATTCATAGCAAAATTTATGGCTGACAAGCTCTTTTGATTGCCGCACAAAACATCCAAATCGATTAACTAGTTAACAAATTATAGAGAGTTTACACACACACTTGGACGTCATTTTGTAAATAGTCAAAATAGCTTCCTAGGACCTCAAAATATCGAAATCTGATGAAAACTCGATTTTTGAAAATTGAGGTGATTACAATAACTTTCCGAATTTTTCGAAAATCGTCAATTTTCATAGTGGAAAGTTAAAAATACTTTGATCAATGCGTGTCTAAAAACAATATTTTTAAGATGGTATAAAAATCCAATGACAATATTAAGTTATAGGACTGTACCGCAGAATGAAAGGTTATCCAATTTTTTTCAAATTTCACAACAAAAAATTTTTTAAATATTTCCTTACCTTATTACTATTTGTACAACTTTCTAGTTGTCTTTCAGTCCTACGTATTGAACGAATTTGAAGTAAATTTAGTATAAAGTATAAAAAGAAATTTTAAATATTATATTATATGACAGTTAAATATTATATTTTTTTATTAAACAAATATGTAACAACGAAAAAAGTGAGAGGGGAGGGAGACTCGAATCGGCGCTTGAAAGTACACAACCTCCACATTGCAGTGGTGGTGTGATCGGTTCTTTCTCTTTTTTCTATTCACCATTCCTCCACCTCCTTGTCAACAACTCACGAGCATCCTTGACGAAACATTTCTAACCCAGCCGAGATCACAGGAGTATCATGAGATCTACAATCTTCCTGTAAGTAAACATAAAAATTTTTTATTAACTATCAGTTTTTCATATAAATCAAATTTTTTACTGATTCATATATCAATTTAGATTTTGTAATTATCACGCATATGTTCACATGTTTAGGTATAATTTTTATCATAATACTTGTAAAAAATTGAATGAAAAAATTTTTATTAGTTCACAATTAGTATGATCTTTATACTAAATGTTTTTTTTCTTAATCATATTTTCGATTACTAGATATATTTTATCAAATTCGGTAAATTGCACATTTATATATTCAGTGGTTTTAATTTCCATGATGATCTTTGCGTGGGAGTAAAAACATATGGTCTTAGAGTTCAATAAATTGAAAAATAATTTCAAATAAAAATAATAAAATACTCAATAAATTACCTGATTATAATAAAAAATCATAAACACTTCCAATAATAAATAAACTAAAATTATATAAAAGTAAATACTTTTAATAATTTATTTGTAGATAAAAAATTAAATTACTATCTAAGATTTAATGTTACAATTAATTTATTATTTTTTAAATGACTATTAAAAATGAAATCGTACATTATTTAACAGTTTGAATAGGAAAATATAATTTTAATGAATAAATAATTTTAATTTCTAATCGTAAATTATGTACTGTATAATTTAAAAAAAAAATAAAAGTGCAGACAGGAGTGTCGTGCTCTATTCACGATTAGTGCACTTTCGCTATGCTGTATGCATAAAAAGCATCACATTACATACCGTTTTCATATATCTCATAAATAATGTTTTAAAAATTTAAAAAACGTTTGAATAAACTAAAATTACATAAAAATCTAAAGCAATTGGTTCAATTTTTTATAACTCCAGAAAATTGATATTTCTCGGCTCATATTTTTAGTAATCATAATCTGATAGATTCGTAATTTTAAAAAATAAATTAATATCTTTGTATTTTTTTTTATTAATTAAAATGTAAATCATATAAAGTTTTACTTACCACTATTTGATTCATTTTATATTTAAAAATCGCGCCTAGAAAAAATTCATAAAATATTTACTAAACTATTAAATTTTTTTGTTACTAATATTATTCTTGAATGACTTTATAAATATCATTTTTTTTTTCGATATACAGAAGCTGTAAATTTACATAAATACTTTTTTTTATTGTAGAATAATATTTGACACTATATTTTGTGTAAAACTATTTTTATTTAGATTGAAGAAAATTTAAAAGATATTAAATAATTTTATGTCAACAATCTCTTTCTCTTTAAATGTTAATTTGTTCATTTTTAAATTCAAATAATCTATGTAATTTCTGATTCCTCATTACTGATTGGTGTAACAGAAGTGATTATCGTCACGTGATGAAAATTCCAAGGCTGACCTGTTCACTTTTGATCCCTTTGGCTGCTAAAATTTCTGTACTCGGAAAGCAACTAATTAAGCTTTGATTATTTAATTTATACTTAAATTTTTAATTTAATTAACTTTTAATCATTCAAGACTTGATCATAAATATTGTTCACTTTAAAATGCGGAAATATATAAATAATTATAATAATTTATTGAGTTTACTATTCTAAGTGATTAAGTAGGCAATAAATAACTTTTATTTTAATTATTTATCTCTATAATAGGTGCTATTTTTTATTGCTATGTTTTTAAGATTAGTAATAAAGTTATTCTGATTTAATAAACCCAGAAGAAAGGCTTAAAAAAAAAACGAGAAATATATAAGTATTGTTTTGAAACTTTTATAACGAGTATGATTCTTCATGAGTTTGATATTATCAAATCTTTTGTTGTCATAAATGTGTTTAATAATTCATTTTATAAATGTATTTACTTTTCTATATTTAGCTGATCAATAGACAATTTTCAAATTGAAAATATTATAAATATTAATTTTATTAACAATATTTCAATTGATTTATGATTTGTCACGATATAACCGGTTGTGTCTTCGATTGTCTACTTTCACTGCTCCACTGGCTAAACTTCAGCATTTTCATCGGCTTATGTGAAAGCCAATGAGAACAAATACTTGCAGCTAAAATTAACAATCATACAAATTTATTTTCAAAAGTCGTTCTATTCTATAGATTTTTTGGTTTGCTAAATTATATTTCAAGTATTTATTTTGAAATAAATAAAAGATAAATAAAATCGAAATTATAATACTTTGTTAGTTTATTCATGAATCCATAATATTTTTAATGTATAAAATGTATTACCGTGTAATCACATGCCATGATCAAAAGGCCAGAGAAAGTGAGACTCCGGATACTTGAATGTCACAGGTTAAAAATACGAACATTGGTAGCCGTTTGAAATATATTGATATGGAATTTATAAGTTAATCTTCGAGATTTAATGAGATATAGCATTGAAAAAATGTGATTATTAATTATAAGAGAAAATTTTCTTATCAGTGTTATGTTAAAAAAAATATGCTAATATACAACAGTTCAAAAATTTACATAAATTCACGTTAGAGAATGTATTTTTATAAAATTTTTATACAACAGCTAAAATTCGTGATATATGATTGCACAAAAATTGTTATATGGTTTAATTGATTTTTTATTAACTGTTAACAACTATTTATTTATTTTCTGACTGTGCTACAGTAAACGGAATCAATGAAGAGAAAAAAAAATTACTTTTAGGAAAAGAATTTTTTTTTTACTTAAAAAATTTCAATCGAGTGTGTTATTGTTTCAAGAATTTAATTCATCATAAAATGGCGTATATTAATGCTATATATTTTTAATACATTTTAATAAGTATCAATTATTTTTTTAATAAAAAAAAAAATAATGATCAATTATAAATAAATATTTAACTGAAATGAAAATGAAATATTTTATATTTTTTTATTGACTTTTTTTATCTATGTATGTTCAAATACTTGTTATAAATATAAATCGTAAAGGTCGAGTTGATATTTGCAATCTAAGCGTTCCGTAATAATTGCAAATTTTTTTCTTTTTTTTTATTTTCAATTCTATAAGAATTAATTTTAACTGACCTTTTCTTCTTATTATAATTATGTTAAAAATGTTTTTCGTGTTAAAAATAGTTTTATGTTTTATCCTTTCTATATGAGATTAAAAAATTTTTCATTTTCAGAGACAAATTCTGTAATTAATACATCATTCATTATTCGAGTTGAATTGAAACTAAAATTCTTTAAACCAAAGAGTTTTTTTTTTTAATATATACAATAACGGGTATTGCTGAATATTTTAAAATGCTTTCGAGTTTATTAAAGAACATCAGTACGGAGGATATTAGTGTCTGTAATGGAATTTGAAACCGATTCAACCAATAAAAACACATTATTAAGAAAAATTCTAATTAAAAGAAAAAAATTCCTTCTTTTCAAAGTAATCTAATTATAAAAAAAAAATAATTTCGTTGGTAACAATTGATAATTGGAAATTGAAAAAATTAATCTCTATGCTTAATCCTAATAATAACGTTGAATGGTTAAGAATATATATTAAACTGTTAATATCAAAAACAGACGGGCATCCCAGTGGGCTTATATTATATAAGTGTTTCAGTGTGCAATACTAAAAATGAGCTTGTTCGCTAAAATATTAATTTATGATTAATCATACGTATCAGTGTACGTTACATATTTAAGGAACATTTCCTCGATTTATCTTTCTAAATAAATTTTTTTTCGTTAATTTTGCTAGGTACCGTAGTTGTCATAATTTGATAAATGTATGTTTTTTTTTTTTTTTTTTTTTTTTTTTTAATGATTTCCCAATAGACAATATAATTTCTTAAAGCGTTTTTAGACCCCGTGTAAATGCTTAAAATTCTTGAATTTCGTCACAAGAACAAGTTAGTTCTGAATAGCATTATTTATTAATTCTAAATTTAGAATGATGTCTCAAATTATAATCGTACACTTACTTTATAAGAAACAACGGTGTTAAAATGGGCGTACTTTGAAAGTAGTATGAAAATAAACTTACAATGGTGTAGTGGTGTTCTTCTACCGGTGTTAAAACGGTTTACACGTGCTGTAAATTAACTTGGATCGTAATATAAGGATCTGATTATAAGTGTTTTAAGAGTTACAAAACAGAAAAAAATAATAATATTGTGTCAAAATAACGAAACTATCGTTAATTGAAATTAAAAACATTTTTATTACCTATGAAATAAGTAATGCCAATTTCATTAAACTGAACAAGTTGCATAAATTTTGATTAATTATCTAATTAAATATTTAGGAATAGTATAATAATAATTTTTTTAAACTTTTAATGTTTTTCATAATGCAATAACTGCTTAAACGATAATAAATTAATCAGTGGTAATTTTATTTTATTTTTTTCACTGATTGAGTTTGCAAAGAAACTTGAATCATAATAATCTGTTTTCTATATTTTATACGATAGTATTAACATGTAATTATGGACAAATATTCTTTGGATTATTCATAAATTGGAAAATCTGTCGTATAACACCGTGAAAAATTTTAATATCGCTACCGGTGTTATTTTTAACACCGTTTTCGGGATTAAATTTAACACTGGGATAGCGAGGACTTACACACGTTTTTTTAGAGTATAAAATATCAATGTACTCAATACAAGTATGAAATTGTATGATATCTAATGTATTGACTCAGATAAAAATTTCTCAAAATACACTATTTTGTAATTTTTATACTTTATAATATTATAATTAATAAAAGTAATGAAAATTTGTAATATAATTTTTTTTTTTTCAAGATTATTGGCGTTTTATCTAATCAGCTGTGCATTAGCTGAAACACAGTATGATGATGATGAATATGTGGAGGAACCAGAACCAGTAGTTACTCAAGCACCTGCAAAACCTGCAAGCAGATTAGGAAGTCTACTGTCTCCGCGTGGAAGAACTCCAATTGGTCGTAAACCTTCAACAGTAAGGTTCTTATTTTTTTGACTTGAAAAAACTGAAAAAACAAAAAATGCAATTTTTCAGTATGCATAATAAGTGATGATTATTAATTACTCAATCTCTATAACTAATGACCTCTAATAATAATTTATTTTATCAATTTCTAGTAAATACCCGGGTCAAATAAATAATTTGATTTTGACGTAATTTTAAAAATCGAAAATAAAGCAAATCTAGTAAGATAAATACAAGTCGTTTAGGTTCTTTTTTTAATAAATGAAAAATATATTTTAAGATATAAAAACATACTTGGTTTTGAATTGGTTTTGATTAAGCTATCTTACTTAATACCGATTTACGCCAACCGACTTAGTTGACTTGAATTTTTAAGTTAAAAAAAGTCATATTGAAGTTAAAAAAAGTAGATGTAGCCAAAATCAATTTAACTGTCAAATGCAAGTAAAAGTCAAGTTAAGTTAATTAAGCCACAAGCAAGTCAAGTAAGTCAAAAAAGTAGAAATCAAGTTATATTTTTGACCTGGATGGCGGGATTTAATTTCAAAATTTATTGTTTTAATTCAATAAGAAGTTATTTGTTATTTAAAATTTCTTTTCTTTTGCTTATTATGAACATATTTAAAAGAATTTGAAAAATAATCTTATTGTTAATTTATTTATTTATTTATCCAGCAAGAATTGTTTTATCGTGTACTTTTATGAAAATTATGCTTGCACTTGGTGACTAATGTATAATTTTAAGAAACAACATATTATTATTTTTACGAGTTTTGTTTCATAAAAAAAAAAAAAAAAAAAAATTATAATATTTTTGTATTACCATATCGTTATAACTTCTTGCTCATAAAATATTTAAATTTTTATATAGAAGGATAATTTTTTGTTCTATTTAATACGTGAGTAGAAACTCGAAAAATGAAGTGAGAATTTGTAAGTAGTATGGTAGGCTAAATTTAGGATTATAATTTTGACTCAATGTTATTCCAAGGTTAGCCACATAGTTAACCACTTGTTATTTTTTATATCAAATTTATATTCTGTTAAAGTATAGTATAAATTTATAATTTTTATTATTTTTTAAGACAACAACCACTACACTTAAACCAGTTGAACAAGATGTCGAAGAAGAGGGTGAAGATGGCGATGAATCAGCTGATGAAAATGCCGAACAAGAAGAAACCCTAACCACTACAACAGAGCCATCAAAAAAACTTCGGGCTGGAGGTATCATGAGATCATTCAGGTATTAATAATTTTTTATTAGTTTTATGTTTTTTTTTATCTGATACAAAACATAATGAAAATGTTTTTTTTTTATTCTAGAACGAATGAAGATCTTCTAGCTGCTTTAAAAAGACGACGAGCTCAAGCTGGTACTTATAAAGAAACGACGACACATTCATCAGTTGAATCTACTACAAAATCAAAGTAAAAGATATAAAAAATATGACAAATAATATGTATTTAAATATGAATGTTAATAACAAAAATTATTTTTATTATAGGGCATCAAATGGAAGAAATAAAAGTAATTCCAACAGTGAGTCCTCATCTAGACCAGGAACTCGTGGGAGATTTGGAAACAGTAGTAGAGGTAAAGCTCAAGATCAAACTGATGAAACTCAGCAGGATGAAGTTCAAGTAAAAAATAAATCATATCACAGAGGATGATTAATTATGGTATTAAAAAATAAGTTCTAATAAATTTAATTGCTTAATAGATTATCAAAATATATATATATATATATATATATATATATAATTTTTTTTTTCATATAATACATTCATCATTTAAAGCAGCAAGCTTTTAATAACAATTTTGTTTATCATAATTTTTGAGCAATTTATTGTCTCCTCACAACAAATTTAAATGTGATAACTATACCCGAGATAATAGAAAATATGAATACTCATTTTTTCTATAAACAGAAAATACTGAAATTATTCATATAAAAATAACAAATTCAACATCTGCTAAATATCTTTTGTAATGTATAAATGTAAATTAATAATAAAAGAAAAAAATGAATTTATAATTTCTTTATGGATTAATTATATATTTTAAAATGATTTCATACCGTAACGAATGTCAGGACACTGAAAAAAATTTCGGTGTAGAAGTGGCACCCGAGAAATTTGCACGGCCGTGTGATGTGAAGTAACGTCGAAAAAAATGCTCCATGTAAATAATGCATCCATGTAATTTTAACAGGGTGTAATCTACCCTTTTTACAACATTCCATGTTCCTCTTTATGATTTTAGTTAATGAGCAACAAATGATCATTAAACATTTTTAACTACTTTATCAATAAGTATATTAATTTTATTTGGATATTAAATAGTATTTTGAACCCTTCATTATTTACATGATTATTTTTCGTAACGCAAAATTATCATAAATTACACATTTACACCTTTGACGGTGTAAAAATTTTTAATTCACGCCGCCTAAATTTGATACGATACTTGGTGTAATTTTCACATCACAATTTTTACACCAAGTCATTTACACTACATCGTGTCTAAAAATTTTTTACAGTGTACTATACGTATCTAATTCTTATATTGACACAACTTAATTAATATTAGTACTGAAAAATCGAAAAAAAATATTATTAACCTATGACTTTGAGTTGAATTGAATCTCATGAATTAAAGTTTACTATAAAGTATCCTGTAAAAAATGTTTGGTGTGAAAATGATCCCCGAGGGCTGTACACGGTCTCCCCAGTGTAAATGGACGGCGATAAATTTTTTCGGTGTGAAATATCAAGTGGTGTACTTTTAACACGGTGTATCTTTCACACCGTTCGGTATTGTTAACTCAACAATCATACATTGTCCGATCATATGGTTTGTAATTCAAAATGAACCAATAGCTGTTTTTAATATTAAAATTTATTGATTTAAATTCAAACAATATCAAGCAACTTTCTCTAATGATTAAAAAAATTATACAATTGATAACTGAACTAAGAAAACATATAATGTCAAGTACTTTCAATGAAAAATAAAAAGACTCATTACAAGTAACATTCTAACATATTAATCAAAGGTAAATTAATTACGACTAACAATATACACATATATACATTTGCCATTGATATTTATACGACCTTCATAAAGTAATTTATGGTTCAATGTTGATAACGATTCTCTTTACATAAGTATTTTTATTTGATATGATATTAATTAAATCATAAATTAATTCTTAGAATAGGAATTTCTACAAGAGCAATTTTTATTATTGTCGCATCCAAACGATAATTTATTTTTATTATTTTGTATTTCATTGTGTGCCTATTAAAGTAACATTTATACCGTTCGTGGTGTCATCGTCCTTATTCATCCAGACAAAAATTTAACACCGTCCGCCTTGAAAATTTTGGTTGCGTAACAGTTCAACCAAAGACAAAATAACCGACGACAAAATAACCGAATGACAAAATAATCGTTCATTGCTTGTTACCGTGTTGTGCCCTGTTATCATGGGTTTGTGTGTGATTATTCGACGTTAAACCGACACATAAGCTTGTTATCGTATGTGTTAATAACATACGGAAATTTCATACTGAACATTTGAATTTTTTGCAAATATTCTTTCAAACGGTTATTTTGTCATTTGGTTATTTTGTTATTCGGTTATTTTGTCGTCAGGTATTTTGGCGCGGTTATTTTGCCTGCGGTTATTTAAGCGTGACACCAAAATTATCACACTAAATCATTCACACCGCACCGCGGATTCTGGTTTTTTTTTACAGTGTAATATTACTACAATTTGGACAAAATTTATTATAGACGAGCTGTTCCCATATTTCGTAAATTATTTTCCTTTTCAACAAAAATCTAAAAAAACGTGATATACTTTTAATAAAGGCCATGGGTAAGTTTTGATCTATAGTTTAATCAAATTCAATATAATTAATTTGAAAAAATGTTTTTTATTTTAAAATTACAGTTTTTGATCTTAGATCGAATCATTTGATTATAAAAATTTACAATACATTAGTGAAATATAAAAAAGTATAAAATAGCTCAATTAAATTGCCAATCCTTGGTGTCGGTGTGATATTTGTATATTATTTTATTAACAGTCACAATATATTGTATTGGAAAGTTATATTATGAACTTTAAGTACTGA
The DNA here is from genome assembly GCF_026212275.2 of Microplitis demolitor. Lineage (NCBI taxonomy): Eukaryota > Metazoa > Arthropoda > Insecta > Hymenoptera > Braconidae > Microplitis > Microplitis demolitor. The sequence continues at coordinate 7,606,592 of NC_068549.1, read as the reverse complement.
CTTTTTATGGTTGTAACCTTATGTTACAACAGCGATACCCTACAGGTGTGTAAAGGATTCACTGAATGTGCAGAACTTCAAATAGCATGGATTCAAGTTATAAAAAACTACATTGTAAGTCGAGGTGAACACCTTGATTTTTTTTTTTTTTCATATTAATTGTGAAAACAATTTGGAGAATTTGGAAGGTTCGGTTGAAGGAGAATGCCACAGAACTTTAAAAGTAAAAAAATTCAATTCAAACAACCTTGAAGAAAGACAAACTGCCGAGAAATATTGCACTTGTTACAATATCTCTCGATTGAAAAAAATACAAGAAGGCAATCGTACCAAATATCATTGTTGATAATTTTTTTCAGTTTTTTAAAAATACTAAGTTATAAAATTATTCATAATATCATAAATTTTTTCATACTTATAAATATTCGTAATTCTGTAAATTAATAATTCGAAATTTCATAATTTATTTATTGTACTATTCTTATAATAATAATTTTTTATCCTAAAACTAAATGAGTTTCATGAGATGTGCTATGAGAATTTCGTTTCTTTTTTTAAGCAGAATTGTAACATTCTGTAATTAAGACATTTGCTGATAAAGTTTCTGTAAAAAAAAAAAATTTTCAATTCATATAAAAATTAAATAACAAAATTTTGTATTTCAGTACACAGAAAAAAAAGGATTTCTTGGCTCGAAAATCTTTTACTCACTCTAAGAAAATTCGTACTTGCCCTAAGAAATTTTCACACTATGAATTGAAAACATATGAACTTGCCTTGCAGGTAAATTTTTTTAATGGTTTTAGTTGTCAAAATTACTGAATATGTTTTTAATATTTATTTAAACATGTGCACATATTGAGAACTAGAAAAATGAAGATAAAAATTTTGTTTGAACAAACTTGTTGTAATAAAAGATGAACCTGCAGTTATTATTTTAAAACTCAAAGAATTTTTAAACCTTCTGAGAAACAAATGCTTTGGATGCCATTGTTTTCTTATGAGCTTGTCAAACTCAAACATATTATAGTACATCATATCATGATTTATCCGGGGAAAATGAAATAAAATGGTATTTTTTCAACTCTTCGTCGTCGATATTTTTTAAACTAATTGACGGATTTGTAAGTACATATTATGGATTTTGCTGCATACGCTGATACAAAGTTGTAAATTGCAAGTCTTGTACAAATCATAAATATATCTATTGACCCTTGTGATAACTTTTATAAATTTGTCCGTAGTGGATTCGTAAAGTCAACTTTCATTCCCGATCACGGAACCTATTATGATTCATTTTGACCTATATGTGATATGATTCATTCAGTTCGAAATAAATTATTGCTTAACAGAATTTAACAAAACCGATTAAATTGTCCGAAGAGAAATATTTTCCTCAGTGCAAAAATTTTCTTGAAGTGGGAGAAAATTTCTTACGCTAAAAAATTTTTGTTTTCAATTCACAATGCAAAACATTTCTTGCGCTAGAAAATGGTCTTTATTGTGTAAGATATCATAGAGCTTGTTAATATTTCAATGTTTGCATCTAATTTTATACAGAATGTCTTGAAAATAATTTTCTTTGAGTACAATTTTTCTAAATGTGCTTATACTCAGGAAAAATGAGTCATACATGGTGACTAGATATGGTGCTTCATATAGGGAAATTGGAAATGTATAGCCAGATATAACCATCCGTAGTTATATATAAAATCATACTTGGAAACTATATATGGCCGCAAATGATCCTAAATGAGCCATATATAAGCCATACATAGCCGTCTATGATTTGTTCTTCCCGGGTAAAATTTGTGGGATATACATATATATATATATGTATATATATATTTTTTTTTAAATAAGACATAACTGAATTGAAGAAGCATTTGAATTTATTATGTTCCTCCACAAGTTGAAAATGTCACAGAAGGTAAGGTCAATAGTGATTATGTACAAGTATTTAGAATAGTAAATATCAAAAGTAAATTGCAACTCTTCAATTGCATAATCGACGGCGCTTATCTCAAGATGACGAGCGCCGTTGATTCAAGAGTCGCATGCCGAGTAAATCGACGAGAAACGTCGCATAAGTTTCTCTGACCTTTTATTAATGTCAGTAGGTATGAAACATTCTCGTTAAATATCCAATTGTAACTTAAATCTGAAACGTATTTTGATTCAACAAGAAAAAAAAACAAACAAATTAAATTAACGTATTTTTTTTTTTTCATGGTTATTTTTAATATAAAATAAGTTAAAGTTAAATAATGTTTTATGCATTAATATTGACCAAGAGTTTATCTACAGTATGAGAATATATATTGTGAAACAGAAAGACGGAAATAATTATTGAGAACACGCTTGAGTTCTAGATTATGATGAAGATGATGATATTATTCTACTTGATGTTGTCACTAATTCTAGCAGCAGAATACTCTGCTAGTTTTTTAATTTTTTTTTTTATTTTTCATATGTTGTTCTTAATTGTTTAATTTTCATTTCACCATTCTTGTGTCCTTCATTGGTAATTATTTAAATAACCAAATTATAAATATAATTACAATTATTCTCTATACATTATTTATATCAATGAACATAAAAAATAAAATGTCATTTTAAAACTAATACCGAAAAAATGCTGCTATAAATAAAATGTATAATACAATGCGGAGGTGCACAGGACTTTCTCCAGATCGTTGATCCTTATTTTGCTTTCCCTGATACATATGTATATCAGAAATGCACATCCGATACACTCGACCTAATAGCTATGCACAAAGATTGATATCGATTGCAGACACGTCTAGAAATAGTAAAAAATTAAACGTTTCAATTTGTCAATAAATAATATTGTTTATTACATTGATAGAAATTTTTTTTTATTGTCATTTTTTAATTTTGCTAATACAGAAAAATTTTTATTTTCATATTGAATATTTTGTTGAAAAAAAACATCATTTTTGTCTGCTAAAATTATGGATTGCAAAAAAAAATTTGAAGAATGTCATAATATAATTATGTTTGAACAAGTTCCAATTAAACATGATGTTAAGAATGCTTGTAATGTTAAGGTCGCTATCTCCATAGCCAGAAGGAGTAGGTCAAATTTGTTCATTTTGTTCGGGATTAAAAAGTATATGTTTGAGACTTATAATTAGTTTCAGTGATTTTTTAAATCATAGAATATTGTTTTTAAATTTTTTTATGACAATAATGAAAATAACTTTAATTACTATTATAAAAAAAATACTAAACAAAATAAAATTATGGACTACAATAATTCAAGCCTATTAAGAAATTGAAATAACTTAATTTGTTTGGAAGCTTTTCAAAGTTGACATTTTAATTATGTAGGTGTTTAACATATTTCGTTCACGTTTTTCATCTAATCAATGAATATTCAATGATAACATTTGATAGAATGTATAGATATACGAAGATGTAAAGTAATATCTTTTAATAATAACCAATATATATATACATATATATAGTTATATAGAAGTTTACGGAGAAAGCGATCGATGTATAGAAAAATGAGAAGTAAAAAAGCAAAAAAAAAAAAAAAAAAAGATAAAAACAAATGTGTACGTGTCAAGTGATACCAGAAGCGACGTCTGATTGGACAATCGTGAGCAAGTTTCTTTCTCTCATTTTGGTTCGCTTCATGTTTTTTAATTCCATTCAGGACCATACCGACAAGTATTTTATTGTGACACTTTTACTCTCACTGATACATATATAAATTATTTAAAAATTAATATGACATTCAAAAAAAAAATTAATAGACTTAATTTGTATTTTATATTTTTTTCATTTAATAGTTTTAGTAGTTAAAAAATAGTAATAAACATAAAAATGTAATTTTTCAAGAAATCAATGGTTCTTTAAATAAAATAAATATGAATTAGTTTCAATAAAAAACAAATAAGTTTGTAATTTATTTCTTGTTTATTAAGCATTTAAGAGAATATGCCAGCTGTTCTCTTTCTTACAAACATGTGAACAAACGAAACGGTCCTTGTTGCACTTACATTAGCAAATGGAAATTTCAAATGATCCGTTCTCAGATATAAACTGAAATTTCCGAATGAGATGCATTCCATTCGATAAATAATAACTTTACGCATCGAATGAAATATTTTACTTAATGATTTGGATCTTTATCTATGAAAACGGTTCATTTGGAAATCACCTATTTCACTCTCTTAAAAAACATTCAGAATCATGAATTTGGAAAATTAGAGCCAAAAGCTATCGTATATTCGAAATTTATTTATATCATTCTTAGGTACCCATCGATTTTTTTTCATAAGAGAGTCGAAAAAAAAAATAGTCGGTTTTTTTGGGCAACCCGAATATATATATATATATATATATATATTATGAATTTTTCATACATTTAAAATGTTTGTGTAATGTATCTTACAAGTATTTTTCACTCCAAGGCCCAATTATAAATGTTAAAGTATAAGCTAGGATAATGTTAAAGATCATAGTTTATTAGTTACATTAATATCATGCAGACTATTTTTATTTTGTATTACTATTGAATTGTGAAAATGATTCCCATACATCAGAGTTTCCTGAAATGAATCAATTAAATGTAATGATAATCAGCTAATATTATATTTACTGAAAAATAATCCTAAGCATATACCTTGGACTGTTTGTACATTGACTATTCACTGATCCATTTTGAAAGACTATACTCAACATAGAAACCATTGCTATATAACATTGAAACAATTCCCAACATAAAAAATAAATAATATTTCATAGTATTAGAAGAAAAATTATTATAGTATATAGTAGTATAATGGTTATCATAATATTTACTATAACAACTGTTTGAATGTTACAGAGGATTGACGTCGACAATATATTATTAGGAATGAGTTACGTTAAGTATAGATATTAATCCTGTCATAATTTAAAAAACATTGAGTTTCCATTAGATAATCGACAGTGTGAGATATTAAAAAACTATTTTTACTGTTTTCAAGGTCATGTCCAAGTGTATGTGTGTAAGCCTGGGTAAAAAAATTGGCCGAAATCATGCCGAAGCCATAAAATTTTATTGGAAGAAGCCAATAATTGAGTCAACTAATTTTCGTCCTTTTTTAGACCAGATTTTCGGCTTAGCTAATTTTTAGCTTTGTGAAAAATTTTTAATGAAAAATTTTTATTTTGTTTTTTTTTCGTTGTGAAACTTCTTTCCGGATGTATATAAATATTTCATACCTTTTGAATGACTTAAATCATTAGCCAGTTTATACCAATATTGCATCACTGCATTGATTAATTACCCTGTCAAAAAATCCACGTGAGATTGCATGAGAACTCATAGGAATCCATGTAGAAAAGTATGGATTTATGTGAGAATCCAAAGGATTTTATATAGGCGTCTATGGATTTATATAAGAATCCATGTAGCAAACCATGGGTATCTGGACTCCCATATGGGGCATCCACATAGGAAACCAGGATTCTTATATAGGAACTTGACATCAGAACATGAATACATGGATTTCTTTGTGAAAACCATATGGGAATCCATTCGAAAACGACATGCAGGAAATCTAGGATGGCCGTAAGCAAAACTATAAGTTTTAATAGTTATTTAGAACACGTTTCACGGCGTATTAAATATCTATACATTGCTTATGGCGTTTCAATGTTATTTGACGTGTGTTAATTTTGACTACACACTTGGTTTTAGAGCGAGGGTTCTTTTCGAATTCCAGTAAATCTGCCATTATGAATCATTTCAATAATGAATTCAAATTCGATTAAGAAATAATTACTATAAAGAGCTTTATTTCCTGTATTAAAACCAAAGAAGTTTATCGCTGATTAGTTTGTTTTTGTTAATCGGTATAAAACTTTGTCGATTGACACTCGATATTGGAAAAGCTTCCAGTACGTGCTTAGTGTGCTTGAAATTACAGAAAATAACATGTAAGCAAAATAAAAACATTGAATTTAAATTATTAGCATTCTAAGTGCGATCTTATGTTCTCCGGCGAAAGTGTAATTACAGTTTTATATCTAAAGTGACTTTCGGGCTTTGAATTTTAATTTTTTGTATTTGAACAAGATTTGCAATTTCACGGAATATTTTGCTGGCATAATTTATCAAACAATAACGGATTTCATTTTTTTTTCTTTATTGGCTGTCATCTCTTATGGACTGCGTGCCAAACCAATTTTATTTATAAAAAATTATTAAGAACTGCTTATTTCTATATACTGATATTAAGAAATTAATTATTTGTATTCATCTAAAAACAATCGCAAAATAATATTTATCAAAAATTATCATGTATGCTATGAAAAACAACGAATACCTATATGTGTCAGTTTCTGGATGCGATTGCTTACTCCGAACAACTTAAATAGTCAGACTATCATCTACTTTCTACATTTTGAAGGCCATTGCCTATTTTCAAGAATGCGAAAGAATTTAACCCACAAAAATAATTTGTTGCAGACATCGTATAGCTAGCATTGTCTAATTTAATCTATTGAAGTCTGAAAATATATTGAAACCATTAAATGAGCAAATACATAAATGGAGAAAGACATATTCGAAGCATTTGTATTATATATTTTCCCTAAATTAATATTTGCTATAATTCAAACAAATTGAAATTGGTAAAATTAAGCTACTGTAAATTTTTTATTCAGAAACCAGTTTAGGAAGTAATCGTAATCTTCTTACGCTTACAAATTTACTTGCTACATATTATCAACTATTATTTCAAAACAAAAGAACCTTCAGCGCCGGTGAGCACTATACGGAAAGAAAATTATGGGAATGGTTCCGATAATTTTGTGAAATTCCATCCTATACCAGTATAGGAACGATGACCATAAATTATGAGAGCAGTTCCTATAATTATAGGAATAATATTAAACATAAAAACAAAAATTCAAACAATGGAAAAAAAATTCGTACTTGGCTAAAAAAGTTAAAATTTTTTGTCATCACAGAGCATTCAAGAAAATTCAAATTTTGCAAATAAAAATTTAAATTTCAATAAAATCTCAAATTTAGAAAAAATCTCGAATTTTCAAAACAGCTTCATTTGAATCTTTCTGAATTTTGTGAAAAAAAAATTTTTTTGATATTATCGGAATGGTTCCCTTAAAATTATGGGAATAGTTCCCATAATATATAGGAACCATCCCTATAATGGTATGGGTACAATTCCTATACCATTATAGGAACGATTCCCATAATACATAGGAATACTTCCCATAATTTTCTTTCCGTGTATCGATAGTTTGTTGAGTTATCAAAATATGTCAACAATTACAAATTTTTGTAAAGTTGGATTGTTTATAATTCAATAAAATAATAAATGATATTTTCATTACAAAAACAAATATTAATTATCGTATAGATACACAATCTTATTTGAAGAAAAAATGTTTTTACTCAACACTAATAAGTAATTTTAGAAAGAAAATAATTAAGTTCTGATAGAAATATAACAAGTTTGTCTGTTTTTTAAAGACAAAAATTCCAATACAATAATACAAGGCGAGTGAGAAAGACGAATTTGACGATGTGTACTGCACTGTAAAAAATTTTTGGTATGAAAATGGTCCTCGAAGACTCTACAGGATCTGTTCGGTGTGGATTGACGGTGTGAAATTTTCTCAAGATGAAATATCAAGTGGTATACTCTTAACATGGTAGAGGTGTTTTTTTCATACCGTTCGATGTTTTTACCTATACGGTCCTAAATTTAACACCGTGCGTCGTGTAACTTTTACACCAGCAGTGTTGGAAGTTTTAACACCAAATCATTCACACCACACCATGGACTTAAAATTTTTTTACAGCGTGGAATATTTTTCCACTGAATATAGAGAAAGTAAATATTAAGTTATGAACAGAAATAAGAAAATCTTATTTGACATATACCAGAAGAAATTAGATGTATAGTAAATGGTTATGGTAAATTTAAAAAAAAAGTTGAAGAGAAAATTCTCTCACTTTGCTAATAAATGAAATAGCATTGAGTAACTTATCATAAATTTTAAAAATATTTAATTGATCGAACATAAGACAATTTAAATAAATATGAATAAAAAAAAAAACTTGAATTATTTATTGGTTTAAATAAACATCACATACTTAATAAATAAAGATTTATAACATGATGTATATGTTGAAAACATAAATCTTGATATATCATGAAGATATCCAATAATAAAACTTGTACATTATTGAAACTCTATAATATAATTGCTTGATAATTGGTAATATTTTAAAGATGTAAAATATTTTTTGTATCATTGAATCTTTTATTGAGATAATCATTATTTTATCGACTGCTATCCATATTTAGCTTTCAATGCATCACAAGACTTTTCTTCTGCAACGGATATATTAAAGGCACTCCTTGAATATTAATATAAAAAATTATTTATTCTGTATGATTGCGAACGCAATAAAAATTGTAAGTTGTATAATAATAAACTCTTCTCCAAAATCTACGCCTGATATCGTCAAGTTGGACAATTGTGAGTGGGAAATAGATATTTTAGTTATGTCATTAAAATGTTGATTATTCTTCTTTCTTATTACACCTTAAAAACTTGTTATTACTTTTATATCAAAGAAATGACGACTGTTTTTTTTTAAAAAGAATACTATATTAGTAGCAATGATTGTTAATTTTTTATTGCTGACTAAAGATCACAACAAAAGATCTCTAAAATTTTTAACGTAAACTTTCTTTCGAAAAAAATTTACATGTACGTATTGTCAGATATTATCTAGCATGTTTCTACGTGTGAATATTAGTGATGATTTATTTCAAAAGTTTAGCATTATTCTTTTTTTTTTGTGATATTAAAACTTGGATTTTATAAAATTTACATGATATCTATAGTTTTACATTTTAGGAGACCGGCAAAAACCTTGCAAGGTCAGGTGCAGGTAAACTGGTTTTTATATCACAGATCCTGAAAAACAGAACTGGTTTTCATTAAAGTACAAAAATAATTGTCAAATTTAACGACCACACCTTTTTTATTATTGTTTTTTTTTATAGATTGCAATCAACAGAAAATAAGACAATTTTTAGACAAAATTTTATAATGCAATTTTCGAAACAGTAAATTTGAATTTCAACTTATGTCTTTTAAAAAACAACGCATGTGTATTTTTAAGCAGTACACCGTAAAAAATCGGGAGTGGATTCAGAGTGGATGCGGATTTTATTTTAATGCGAATTCACTCCGTCATTGGTCATTCGGAGTTCCAAAGCTTTTAAAAAAATCTCTTCGCATATAGAGTAAAATAGGGAATTTGTTTTTTCAACGGAGTAATTTCGGAGTAATCTGGATTTTATTTCAATTCACATTTACTCCAATTCAATTTGTTAATATTAAAATAAACTCCTCTTCGGAATGAATTTTACTCCGATTGAATTAAATAAATAAACAGTCATTGTTATATTTAACTTGACTGAGGGTGTTTTAAGAACGCTATTAAAGAAAATAAAATCAACATTGGTAACCGAAGTCAAAAAATATTTTAATCAAAAGACACAGTAGTGTCTCGCGCCAAGTACACGTCAATATACATGTATACGTGTGAGTGTTATAGCGTGAGTCTTCCGTGTTTCTTTACCTTAGACCGATCGGTATTTGGCTCTCATTATATTATTGTAACGAATAATGGTAATCCAGTTACTTTCAATGTTTAAATTAACTTAATTTAACACTGCTATAGTGTGTTAATAAAACCTTGTATATTCGAACACTAATTTTTTCTTGTCTAATAAAAATAGTTTTTTTTCATACCAGCGCATCGAAACTTAAAGTTTCAGTGCCTCTACAGCCAGTCGAAAGAAGCTAATTTCAGTCCAATGCCGCGAAAAAATATTAGCAAAAGCGTAAATTATGAATTCCTTTAACCCGCTGACTAAAGGTTTTAGCAATTTAAACTCTGATAATTGTCATTTGTTTAATAATATTTTCAGACCATTAATTTTATTCACGTGAATGACAGTTCGAACGTTGTGATTAAATTTTATAAAAATTAGTATCAATAATAAATAGTATTTATAGTCTCTGCTCAGTTATTAACTGCAAGTGATAATTTACGCTTACGCTAATAATTGATCACACCATTGGTCTTAAATTAACTTGTTTCTGACACTGAAACTTGAAGTTCCAATGCAGGTAATCTTGAAAAATATAGTGTGTAACTTAAGTGGAAAGCCATTTCAGACTGTAGGTGATGTCAGACAACTTCACCCTGGTCTGAAATCGTCTTGTTTCATCCCTTGTCACACAATATACTATTTTTTAAAATAAATAGTCATAAATATTAGATTTTTACATAATTTTACAACAGGTGCCTGTATATCAAGAACTATAAAGATGATTTTAATATTTTACAAAGCCTTAGGTACTGGATAGATGTATTTTTTTTTTTAATAAAGAAATTATTCATTTAATAAATCCCAGTAATTAAAAAAAAAAATTAGATTCATTCATAACTTGAATTATTATCTATATATGGAACTATATATAAACGAAAAACTCACTGCAGTGAGATAAAACTTTATTTGAGCCAAATAAGATTTGTTTCATGCAAACATATCCCATATTTGAATGGACTCAATCAATATTTATTTGAGCCAAATTAATTAATTTATTCGAGACGAAGATGTGGTTTATATTAAGAATTCATTTGAGTGAAATAAAGATTTTCTTATAGTTAAATCTTTATTTGGATGATGGTGGTCGTAGTGCCGCGAACCGCAGTGTATTCTTTTCAAACAAGATTTGTTCATTATAACCAAATATATATTTAAATGAAATACATTTTTTCGTTCAGTCAAATTGCCAAAAGTATTTGATTCAATTAAATATTGATTTTAACCAAGTATAGTTGATTAATATCAAATAAATCCATTTATTTGAATGAAATAAACTGTTTTTTCTGTGCGCTAATAAAATACAATAATTAATTTTCAATTCTCAGTAATTATTCTAAGGGACATTACACTGTAAAAATTTTAAGTGAATTTAGATTGGATTTCGCGTTTTGTGATAGTTTTTCTCAAATGACATTAGAATGAAGTAGGGATAGGGGGAGGGGGGCAAAATGGGCTCCCAAAATTTAAGGGGCCCATTTTGTCCCCAAATAATTCGAGGAACTTAAAATTTTCAGTGCCCCCCCTTCTCCTATTAGGGGAGAGTGAGCAAAATGGATTCCTGGAGGCAAAATGGCCTGACACATATTACACATAAGCCCTCATTTTTTAAGGGCTCCGTTTACCCCCCCCCCCCCCCCCCCCCTCTCCCTACTCTTATGTATATATTGTATTCATGTACGTTGTTTAAAAGGTAAACAATAATGTTATGGAAAATAATTTTAAGTTGAAGGCGGTAAAATCTGTTGTGTAGTGTAATATAGTTTCCTCCCAGATAGCAAAATGACGTCTTGATGAGTTGTGAATGAGTTCCTATTTATGATTTGGACGTCTCATCAACATCTTAAAGAAGTCTTTAAGAAGTTCTCAAGATGTCGAATGAGCCACCTAGCGAACTCAGTAAGATGTCTTTCAAAAGAGTTCGTTTTTTCTGACTTCGTAAATAAGACTTCAATACGAATTTACTATGACGTCTTTAAGGAGCTCTAATTTTGACTTCATAAAGAAGTTAAAAAAAGAATACATTTAGACGCCAAAAAACTGACGTCTTATTTATGGAGTCTTCAAGAACTCTTAATTAAAAGTTCTTAAAAATGACACCGTTAAGAAGTCAACTTAAGACTTCTTGAGAACTCTTTCAAAAAGACGTCGTAAAGCAGTCATTCCGACTTGAATGCTGTTTGAGCTATTTTACACACTGATATTTACCATGAAAATTAAGGTCATAACTATTTTAGGATAAAAACCTCAACTGCGATATATATTTAAATTACTCAAAAAATTTATGAGTCTTTTATGTAACGTTATAAATAATCTTATTGGGTACAACTAAATGTGGATGTAAATCATCAGAGTTTATCCTATCCGAAAGTTCCCATAGAATCCCCTAAGCTGGATCAAAACCAAATAAAAACCAATACAAGTCTATTGTATTCTCTGGCGGCTTTTGACTCATTTGGGTGGATTCTATGTAAACTTTTGGATAGGGTGGAGTGGATTGCGGAGTGGATAATTTTTTATTTATTTAAGCTTCTTGGAATAAAATTCACGCTGAACAGAAATTTTGGAAGTATATTGTTTATAAAAAAAACTTTGCAGAGTGAAATCGAAATAAAAAATTGCAGATTAGATTACTAATACGTAGTAAGGTTGTCTTTTGTTTTGATATTTATATTAAGTGCGGAAATATTTACGAGCCCCCCGGATCTACATATATTCACGCGAAATAATTAAAAAAAATGTAAGCAGCTCATAATGAAAACTTTCACGTTCATGAAGTTGAAGACAGATTTTACACTTTTCATCATTAACATAGTTTCTCTGAGTTACAAACTGTCACATGACACATCAACCATACCACGAAACGTAATTCTATATCGTACCGTCATGTAAAATATTTCCATAAAAATTATAACACTACATAACTATTAAATAATTTAATGTTTTTACTGTGGACGATATGAAGTTATAATTTAGTCAGTTATTAAATTATTTCATCAATTAGAAACAAAAAATATTATGTTCAATTATTAATACCTGAATCTAAATACCCGAATATAAATTTATTTGTTGAGTGTTAAAAGTAAGGACCGTAGTTAGTGCGGATTAAAACAAATTTCGCACCGCACTTCGTTCAATAAAAAATTTCCCTTCGCTCCGCATGCGGATGGAATAATTTTGAATTGAAATAAAAAAATATAAAAGTATTTACTCCGAATTTACTTTCAATTTTTTACAGCGTACTTCTTTCATTTTGTAACTAAAAAATGAAGATATTAATTAACCTGATGATTCTGCCTCATTAGCTTTTATCTACTAATATAAATAAAACTCCCTCTTGCAGAGAAATTAACTCCGGAAGGAATGAATAAATAAAAAATAAATCATCCACTCCGCATTCGCTCCGCGTTTACTTTGCAAATATTTTACAGTGTAAATATTCTTATAAAAATACTTTCAAAATAAATTCTAATGTATAGTCATATGTGATAATGGTTGAAGTTTTATATACATGCCTTTTTTTAAAGATTAAGTTTATACACAATGTGTCGCATTTTTTTTCAGTTATTAGCTTGATTATGATTTTAAAATAATCTGAATATGTTGGATCTCACATAATAGTCGAATGGCTGCAAACAGTCACATTTCACATGTTGGTGGGGTACTTTCTCAGTAGCCATGGTGGGTGGTGTATAAGTAGAGGTCTACCTTCGTCGACATTCTCATACCCTCACCACGTCCTTCATCTGCCTCTTACTTTTACTTTTTTATAAACTTATTTGTCTGCTCGACTGAATTGTGTCGTGTTTTAAAAAATTGTGTACCCGGTACACATAATATTAACTTTTATTTCACTTTCTCAGGGAGCTAATACCAAAGAGCGTCGCTCTTTTGGTTTATAAACAGTTTGTGAATAATCGTAAAATTACTGTGATAAGTGTTTAAAAATTTAACTCTTTTCTAGTTGGCAAAAAATAAATTTAATCGTGCTTCTGACATGCTGCTATTTAGGAATTCTTAGATATAAATATAAAATTATAGAACAAAAAGGATAACATACATCTAAAAGTTTAAGGAAAAAAAGTGTGCAGTGCCGATATGTTGCTGAAGAGTGCGTTTCTGTGAGTACATAAAAAAAAAAAAGTTTATTAATTTCTTCAAGATAAAAAAAAATCAATAAATAAATTAATCACAGTGTATATTAAATAAATTTATTCACATAATTGTGAAAATTGTAAACTCATTTTTCTGGCTTTTTCGAACTTCCGTGCATGTTATATTTTTATTTTTCCTTCTATATTAAACCGAGATAGGCACCTTTCTCCTTTGCTCTAATCATCTTCTCTTAATCGTCATCACCGCTCCCTAATACCACTCCTCTCTAGCACCTGGAGCAGCAACTTGAGCCACTTACGTATCACCCATGTGGTTCTCGGTACTTTCGCCAACTGCGCGATCCAGTCTGAGAATTTCACGTACTGACTTATTGCACCAGATTATTACAAATTTTTATGTGGTAAAAATAAAAGTCAGTGATGAAGAAAATAATGAAATATTAATTTATCGTTTACTTGGAAATTTATATTACGAAATTATTTTTTGGTGAAACTTGATGAATTTTTTTATTATTTATTGGCACCTTGGTTATTCATGTGTAAATATATCCTGCTACTGTGTTACCAATCCAAGGTCAATAGAATTGCTAATGATTAATATAGCTGATACGATCTTTATTTATTATGCTCACGTTATAATATAAATGTTAACAACTTGAATTAAGTTATAATTTATATCTACGAAGTAGAAAATTGTTATAATTTTAATCTTTAATTAACATTAAATTTATTAAAAATATTGAATTTTTACGATTATCTAACGTTTTCTCCTTTCTCTTTGAATTTCACTGACGTCACACACTCATCGGTCGTAGCTTTCGATTGATCAATCCCTTTCATTCAAATGTGATCGGTTAATACAAAAAGTCTTCATATTAAGAATATTACTTAATATTTGTATGCTCCCATTATATCATTTTTGACTTAGTTACAATAAATTGTTCATGATTAGAATGTTCATTCAACGTAAAAGTAGTTGATTTTTTTATGTGCAGGAATCTCTATAAAAAAAAATCTACGTAAAAATCCAGCTTAAATTCCCATGAAAAATTCCACATGGCGTTTTCAGATGGATTCCTACATAGTTTCCTGAAGAAATATAACATAGATTTCTATATAAATTTTTTCATGGATTTCTATGGGATTTCATACCATGCAAAATTCCAAATGAGAACCTACCCTATCAAAAAATTCATATGGGAATCCAGCCTAGAATCCTGTGTGAGTCCTGTTGATTTTCGAATGGATTCCCATATGTTTTCCTATAGGAAACCAGTATAGATTCATATACTCATATCAATAAACGATGGACATAAAAATTAAGGTACCCCGTATTCTATAGAAATTACTCATATAGAAGCTCAGATTTGTGTATGAATTTCCCATTAAAAAATTCATATATCCAAGTTCCTACATGGTAATCCAGGTACTCAGTTTCCTATGTGGATTTCCCAAACTGAAATCCAGAAACACATGGCTTCCAACATCCATTCTTCTATATATCCATACTTTCTCATATGGATTCTTAAGGATTCCCATGCAATCCAATATGAATTTTAACTTCCCGCTAAGAAAATTGCAAATTTTCAAAAATTCGGAAAGTTATTGGTTTCGGTCCGGTTTTCGGAAATCAAATTTCTATCAGATCTTGATGATTGGAGGTTCTAGGAAGCTATTCTGACTAATTTCATGATGATGTCCGAGTGTATGTATGTATGTATGTATGTATGTATGTATGTATGTATGTATGTATGTATGTATGTATGTATGTACGTACTTACGTATGTAAATATCTGTAATTTTTGAACGGATGAACCGATTTTGATCGCCAAGGTGTCATTCGACGCGGCTTGTCAATATCTAAAAGCTAAATGAAAATTGAGTTTGATCGGTAGGTCGCGTTCGAAGATATTCTAAAAATAAAATTTTTCAAAATTTTTTTTTTGGATAACTTCTAATGTGCCCAATGAATTGATTTCAAAATCTAATCATCTTTAAAACTTCATAAGCCGCTGTCGAATGCCACCTTAAACATCAAAAACGGTTCATTCGTTCAGGAGAAACCGTTAACGAAAAAATTAAAAAAAATTTTTTTTTTTTAGTTTTTTTGAAATTTCTCAAAAGCAACTAGATAAATCAATTT
The DNA here is from genome assembly GCF_026212275.2 of Microplitis demolitor. Taxonomy (NCBI): domain Eukaryota; kingdom Metazoa; phylum Arthropoda; class Insecta; order Hymenoptera; family Braconidae; genus Microplitis; species Microplitis demolitor. The sequence goes on along the minus strand of NC_068549.1, from coordinate 7,590,651 downwards.
CAAAATCTGATCTGCTTTAAAACTCAATAAAACACGTGAAAACAACGGCGTACCAAAGTATTTTCGAGCTCGAAAATGTATTCGCAAAAATTTTTTCGAGCTCAACGAGCTCGAAACAGCGGGAAGTTTTGGGGTTTTTTGATAGGGATAATAATTCTACGGTCAAATAATTTTTATCTTATGCTCTATACATTACATGCAAATCATATTATTTAAAAATAAATTTTCTTTGAGCTCATTCATAAAAAAGCTGTATTCTGCAAAAAAATTTTAGATTGTCCTGTTGATATAATTGATATTATAAAAAATCCAAGCTCAATAGAAATAAATAAAAATAAAGTTACCACAATCGATTACAATATTCAAAGCTTCGCCTATTGTTCAACTTTCCGTATCAAGTGATAATTGTACGTGCATTCAAAGAAACTTTAATGATAATAATAATTAGTGCGTAGACAGCTAAACAATAATTATGCTTAATTTTTTAATGGGTATTTCTCAATCTATCGCTGTCGAAGAAAGTGATTTTGCACAGAAAACAATTAATTACAGTCGCTAGTAATTATTACTTAAATCAAACAAGCCTGTACTTTTTTAAAGTTAAATTATAATTTTTGCTTACATACATTCACTTAAATAAAATAAATATCCATTTAATTCAACAAGTAATCTCAATTCAAAGAATAGTCTCCAATAAAAATTATATATATTAATTTATAAATAATCCATAAAATTTCGGTTTCTAAGCATAATTTAATAAATTAATTCCATAAATCATTTATTTTAATTTTACGGAAAACCAAATTCTAAACCAAAAACTTAACATGTATAAAACATAAATATAGTGAATATAAATAAGTAACTGAAAAAGTTTAAAAAAAAAATGTTTTTGAGCCATAAAATGGTTATTTGTTGATTAATTAAAAAAAAGATATTAATTCGTTTCATTTTCTATATTTCGTGAGTTACAGTAATATTACTATTTAGAACTATAAAGCGATTAATTATTAGCAATAATTATACGTTTTTTCTTTTAAATAATTACAATCTAGAATGTAGGTTTTTCCATATAATGCACCGATGGTCTAACTCCAATACTCAGCTATTTTATTTTCGAAAAATCTAAAATATCTTTATGTCGAAGATAAATTCAATCATAAATATAAAAAAACTACTTTGTAAATAGATGAATATTTATTCGTATTAAATATATTGTATTATCTTAAAATGTATCTAATTTAATAAAGAATAATCTTATTACTGATTTGAAATTAGCATTGAAAGATGTGATATTGATCTATGAAATTTCTTTTTACAATCAATTATTTATTACTGTTTTTTTTTTCTGTTAACTATCAATTTCATTGCTTTGAAATTAAAAGAACCATATCAAACGTAAAAAAAAAAAATGTATAATTTGATAATAAAAAACTTCAACAAAGAGATAAGTGTTTGAAATATTAAATCCATAGAACAAATATAATCCCGTGAAAAAAAAATTGTTAAGAAAGTGTTGACTATTCTAAACTTCAAAACGTGACATAATCTCTCTAAACATGAATAAGTGAAATAAGTAAATATTCATTAATTCAGAGTGCCAATCGGACTATTTTTTGGAATTAGTGGTTCGATTTTCACTTGAAATTAGTGAATATTCACTTGTTTTCTCTAATTTATGTTTAGAGAGATGGAATTTTTTTTTTTTAAACGGTTTTCAAACGTCAAAAAATACAAAGAAAAAAAATTGGACTTATACTATAAATTAACATTTTAGACTTGTTTGAAAACTTTTTTCGACTCTTCATTAAAAGTGCTCGGTTTCATCATTTTTTTCAGTGCAAAATACGTTCAGAAAAAGCTGATTTTAAACTATTTCTGAACGCTTTTTTGCATATCTTAATATTATGATGTTTATTGATTTTTCTCTTGAATTTTCAAAAGTTCAAAACAAGTTCGCCGTGTCACGTTTCGAAGTCGACTAACTAGTCAACGCTTTTTTAACCTTTTTTTTCACACGGGATTCAAATATTTAATTTAATTGTAATTGATCATTTCTTATGTATTGGAAAAAAAATTCTAACTACTGTTTTGAATTTCAAATTAAAACATAATCTTCCAATGAAAGTAAAAATATTAGATCATTTTTTAAGATGTGAAAAATATAAAATTGATTAATCAGCGCTGGTCAGCGTTGTTCTGTTATTTATATAAATAACATTAAAAAAATTATGTGAAATGGAGCTAATAGATAATTAAGAATTATATGTAAGACCTAGTAACACACATGCTGAGAAATCTTTAGTGAAGCAGTCGTATTTTTACTCATTCATATAATCATTTATATGGCCTATATTATTTAGTGTTTTATAACTTCAATGAATTTACTATTAACTCCAGTAGCTATGAATGAAATAAAATACGAGTTAAACTACTTTTTCCATTTTTGATGAATTCTTATAGTTCATAAAAAAAAAAAATATTTAAAAAATACCATTCAATAAATAACTTATTAAGTTATTAAGAATCAGATAAAAAAATCGAAAGTTTTTTTATATTTTACTTTTAGTTTGTCAGCTTTCGAAATGTCAATAATGCGATTTAAAATTCAAAATCATGATATTAAAATTTTCACACCTCCAGTCTTTATTGACAATAAACTTTCTACATTTTTTTACTAAAAATATCTGAAGATAAATAATCAAAATACCATTGATTCAGTTATTTTATCATAATTTTTTTAACTTAGAGTATGACGTTTCCGTCAGATTTCTAAGTAAAGACAATTATAATTAACTTTTTTTGGTAATAAATAATAAAACTTTGGTCACTTTGATGAAGAAAAATTCTTCAACGGAGTAACTAAAGCAAATAAGCGATTTCCGCGAACACCGTCGTGGTCTGTAGTCTAAACTTATGACGAGACATGAGACCCAGACCTCGACGACGTTCACTAGAGTAACCTGAGGTGCAACTTTGGACGATTTATAATTTTGTAATTTTTTTGTACTGGATCTATGCATGCAAAACAGTTAGTTAGCCGACGAACATCTAAGGCCCCGGACCTCTGTTCGGTGACCGACTGACTTTAAATTTGATGTTTCCTTTAAAAATGTGCTTAAATTCATTTCAAATTTTGTATTATTTAAAATTAAATCCCTTCAAATAAAATTAAAAACTATGAGAGTCGAACAGTGACATCACAGGAGTTCTATCAACTTTCCAATTATGTCTATCTGGGAAATATTTAATTCTTATTTAATTAAATAATAAATTGAATGAATTAACATTTAGTCAGAATTAAGTATATTTAAATAAAAATTTTTTTTAGTCTAATGTTGGTAGATATTTATGTTGCCGCATCATAAACTTGTGTAATAAATTCAATCGAATTTCGTGATCAACGACTAAATGGAAAATTTATTACACTTGGAATAAATGTTAGGTTTCATAAGTGAACTGGATACTATAGTTGGATGTACTAGTTCTACAGAGTAAATTAAACAGTTATAGCATAAAATAACATAAACAATCATGAAGCAACTATAAATTTTTTCAGTTTTGATAATTTGATTGCTAATAGATATTATTAATTATGTGTTTGAATTTCTATACCTAAAACAATAAATTATTTCATTAGAAACAATAAAAAAAATCGATAGAAATTAAATGATATTTTGTTATCATATAAAAAAAGTTCAATAAAATATTTCTCATAATAACTCTGTTAATATTTACGTTTCATATATCGAGTAGAAATGTGAAGCATTACTTCCGTCTGTTAGAAAACAGCGATATAAACATCGATAATATAATAGATTACACAGAGTGTGAGCATCGTTGAGTTTCACTCAACAACTACACAGTAGAAATTGAAAAATAACTGATACTTTTAAATGAGATCGAGTAATTTCTATGCACCCTAAAAAGTTTTATAGTGAATATTGACTTCTAAAATTTTAATAAACGAAAATCCTATGATGAAATTTTTTCTATGTTGAAAAATCAATAAACTTGTATATAGTCAATTAGTCATAACATTTTTATTAATCGTCTGTCAAGAAAAATCTTGAAGTTTAATATTTTCATATTGTTTATGTCGTTATATGTTGACTTTCATAAGATTTAAAAATTTTATGAAAAATATTTGTAGCGATAAAAAACAATAGACCATTAAATTTCATTGGTAGAGATTTATTTTAACTATTATAATAAAATGACTTAACTTTAATGATAAGTTATTTGAATTAAAGAATTACGGTCATGTGAAAATTTCTTTTCTCGTTATTAGAATTTCACTTCACTGACTTGCGTGTTAATAATATAAATTTTCATTATTGTTCTCGTTTATCTTCAAATTCTAAAAGACTTTTATTTGTTAATTTAGGATATGTTATGCTATTGCGTCCGTATTGGGCAATAAGCATGTCAAATTAGAAAATGGTAATTATGATAATCAAGAAAGACAAAGCAGAGTATCAAATTTTGCCCAAAGAATTCAAAAAGTAGAATCAAAAATTCAAGATAGTGGTAATGTTGATCAAGATTTAGATCCTGCTAATTTTAATGATAATGCCCAAATAAATTCGGGTTCAAAAAGACAAGCAAGGGTGGAATTGGAAAATTTTAGTAATACTGGTGTAATTCAAGAAGATGCTATAAAAAAAATTGATAATTTAAAAAATAAAAATGAAGAAACAGATATAAATATTTCAGGTGTTCAAGTAAGGTGAATATATTTTGTTATTCTTTTTTATTAAAACTAAATTATAAGGCATGAAAATAACAAAGAATCATTTTTTTTTTTTTTCAGTTCTGAATATCCAACGACAATGAGACCAATTTTGACAACTGAACGTCCGTATTCTCAGTCATCTTATGATTTCGTTCCAGTAAATTTAATTCCAAAAGATTATAAAGAATCTTGGACTCCATATTCTAATCGTAATTTCGATTATCTCAGTGACGTTAGTTTAGTACCAGCTGGTTCTAACTCTCGAATTCAGGTAAAAAATTGAATTTTGTCTAAAAATTATTGGCAGAATGGTTTTTTAATTTCATTTTTGAAAGTTTTGTAAGTGAAAAAGTGAGAAAACCTAGAAATTTATAATAATTGTCTTATTTTCATGCATTATTGTGATAATAATTAAACGAAGGGAGTGCGAAGAAATGGATCTAATTTACAAAACTCTAAACGTTTTTTTACGCACTATGAATCTTATACACGCAAAATCTAACTGTCAAAATGGTATTATAAATTCGTAACTGCATAAGTCGAAGGTTAAAATCTCCTTTTCCTCAATAACTTTTACTTTACAACTATTAATAGATGTAAATTACAGTCTCCTGAATCTGACATTTAAGTTCTGATTAAGTCTTAGTTATCTATTTGAACTTCAAAGCGTATTTTACCTTGACTTTTTCTTTTTTTTTTCTTTCTCTTCTTCTCGGAAAATGCCATGCATGGCCATGTATGATTCATTTTTCACGGGATGTTAAAATAAAATTTTAGTAACTGAAATTATATTTTGCATAAGAGATAAGAATATTATATTAATTATACGACAATGAATAACATTTCTTAAACATACTGTGAAAGAAATGTAGCTAAAATAGATATAATCTTAAATGACTGCAAGTTAAATTGAGTTCACTTCGCATACCTGTTGTTAACTGGGGTCGTTCTTTATTCATGACTCATTGATAATGTTTTAAAGTAAATTGTAATTGATTAAAATAATCAACAATCGATGCATCACGGCTGCCCAATTTCAAAACACAGTAACTGACAAAAAAAATTTTTTTGAAATATGTTTTGAATCAAGTTCACGAGACTCCATTGAAACCTAAAAATACCAAAAAATCGATTTTGAAAAATTTATCAGTTACTGTGTTTTGAAATTGGGCAGCCGATCATGTTTTCTGATATCCCTAATTGAGAAAAATGATTTGAAATGATTCAAAACAATTTAAAATGATTGAAAACAATTTGAATTGACTAATATACACACTGTAAAAATTCACCGGGGTAAGTCCAAGCGGTGTAGGTGTTAAAATCGGCGGTGTTAAATTTCAACACCGAAATCGGTGTGAAAATAACGCCGCCGCTGGTGTAGATATTCTTTACCGGTGTTAAAATATTTCACTCTATGAATATTTTTACTTACTCGATCACTATACTTATGAATAAATGATATTTTTTATTAATTTTCATGAAGAACTGACATTTTTTGTGTTTTATAATCTTTAAAGTTAATACTCCTAGCGGGTGCAGTTTTACATCGGTTACCTCGCTTTTACACCGGCTTAACACCGGAATTGTAACACCGCTGAATTACGCCTCTTACACCGGTGTAATTTCATTTTAACACTGGGCGGAGTTAAAATAATCCCATTTTTAACACCGCTCTTTTTACAGTGTAGAATTATATTTTTCCACGTGCTTTTGGCTTTGGGAAACTTTCTAAATCCAAAAAGGCGTATAACTTTTTTTTTTCATTGCCAATCGTTTTCTCGACTTATTTTATGGCTAAAAACTGAGAAAAAATTTTGAAAGCTAAAGGGGCATAAGTTATACGCCCTTTTGACTGAAAAAAATTTTTTTTTATGTCTCAGCGTTAGAGTAAGTGTACAATATGATAAGTATTAAAAAAAAATATACATCCTTTTGGTTTTAAACTTAGTGACTAAAGCCAAAAGAGCACATAAAAATATAAGTCCTTTTGGAATTAGTGACACGATATACAATAACAATACGACCTTGCAAAATACAAAACAAATTACAAAGATATCATTTTTAATATTAATCCGGTATTTTCTTTAAGTTCAATTATAGACATCGTATATCCCCTCATATACTTAATATAAGCTTATAATTCATTTTAACAGAAAGTTGAGCACTTAGCATATATATATAATTTTAGATAAAGAAGGGTCCTAATGGAAAAGATTACGAATATGAATATGTATACTACTATTACGATGAAGAAGATGAATCTAAGGTTAGTGCGTCAAATAATAAACAAGAAGGCATAAGAACAGCTCCACCATCAAGACGTGGAAGTAATAATGGTAATAGAAGCAAATATAGTTCAGTTGAGCGAACGTCAACCGTTGAACCAGTTGGTAATGAGATCATTCCTAAAAATGGTAACCGAGGAAGGAATCTTGGTGAGAGTGAAGAAATCTCTGAAGAACGATTACCTACAAACACACGATTTCCACCAAGGTAATAATTATTTATTCGAAAGAGACAAAAAAGCTATTAAATGTTATTAATAGTAAATATATTTTTATGAAACAGGTCTAGATCTAATCATAATACAGGAACGACCGAGATCACTCGCAGTCGTGGAAACCGTCCAAGACCCAATTTAGATTTAGTAGACTCTAGTAGTTTTAGAACTCATCAAGAAGGTCCGGAATTCCCTCAAACTTTACCCAAAGGGCCCGTAAGATTTTTAGGCGTCACTCCAAATGAAAATGACGAAGAAAAATATGTTCCAAGCCGAGAAAATTCACAAAAAGTTTATGAACCAGCTCCAGTAGTTGAATCTATTAATGAAACACCATTAACTCATAGACGAAGACCTGTCACTGAACCAATGGTAATATCTTGCTTTTAAAAATTAATATCATAATATTTTCTTTTATTTTATCAAAATACGTTTAGTACAATGATAATATTATAAATTGATAGATTGAAGCGGTATTTAGTGGTGAAAAACTTTCCCGACCCCTTTCAAAAAGTAGTGAGGAGAAATTCGAATCATCGTCATTACCAGCTCCCAAAGATGAGAGACCAAGTTACATTAACAGTAGATATAATTTAGAATCAACAACAGAAGTAATAACTACTGATGTTCCAACAACGGTATATTCAACTGCAATGGACAAAGTGGCTCTCGATCTTTATGCATTTCTTCAACAAGGTCGAAGCAATGCAATTGATGCTGCCACAGAGGATATCAGTGATAGCACCACGATATCGGATGAAGAACTCACTACAGACATACCTACAACAACTGAAATTGTAAGTCCAACAACGACTGAAATATTAACTACTACCACCACTGAAGCTACAACTACAACTACTACAACTACTACGACAATTGCACCTACAACAGAGGCTACATCAACTACAACTCAAGCGCCAGTTGGAAAAGGAAAATTCCGAAGACCCGGTATTCTCGGTAATACGGGAAATAGAAATCGGTAATTGTTTTAGTCAATAATTTTTATTTTCTCGATTTTTGTTTATAATTTATCTAATGCTAAGTATTTTTGACAGAAGCAAGAGCAATGGATCTAGTACACCTGCTACTGAAGTTTCTCCGACAGAAACAACTCAAAAATCTCGAAGTCGTTACGGTGGATCATCTAGTGGAGGAACGAAAAGATCTAAATCAGGAACAAAGCAACAAGTACAAGAAGAAAAAATTCAAAAAGACAATATTAATAATGTGAACTCTGAAAAGCTACCAAGTGGACGTACTAGATATCGCAGTACAGTTTCCAAACCTATTCCTTCAACGACATCCAGCCCAGGAACGTCTTCTACTTCTAGTGGAAATCCATCAGGAGTATCACGTCCGTCATTTAATAAGATTAATATTAATCGACGCCGTGGTAGACCAACTACAGCAGCACCTACGACAAATGAAGACAATAAAAAAGACGCTGAATCACCGTCACCCGATGAGACTCAAGAGCCAGTCACTACAACGACAAAATCTCCTTTGCGTCCAAAATTGCCAGGTATAGGTAACAGGCCAACAAGGCCCGGTGCTCGTGTTAATATCAGAAGACCTGGACAATCGACTACTACTACTTCGACAACAGAAGAACCTAAAGTAGTTGCTGAAGAGCCTGCTGGTGAAGGCACTGAAGAAGAAACACATGAGGTATCTAAAAATAATTTAAAAATTACAGAAACTTTCCATTCATAAAATGATCATTCACTTATACGCAATACTTTTTGCGCAGTAAGATGACATCACGACTATTAAAAACATCTTTCTCACTTTCTCTTATTTTTTACTACTTCAACTTATAAAATTTATTTTAAATATTCATAGAAGCATTAATGTTTTCAAGATTTTTATAATATAAATAGTAATCATAAATACACTGTAGGAAAAAACCGGGGTAAGTTCAGATAACGTTGGTGTTAAAATTTTCGCTGTTAAATTTCAACACCCAAAGCAGTGTTAAAATAACACCGTCGATGGTGTACATATTCTTTACCAGCGTTAAAAAAATTTCCCGGTATTAAAATATTTTACTTTCTGAATATTTTTATTTACTCGATCACTGCAGTATTTTTATTAATTAATTAAATTATTGGTAATTGAAATGATGGACATAAAATTGTGTAATTTTTGAATAAATTGCGTATAATATAAATAACTATTTAAATAAGTATATAGCAAAATTGAAATTTCCTCTAGATAATATTCATTAAATTTTTATATTTTTTTTAAATGTAATACATTTTTTTTCTAATGTTTATACGTGGATGAATTTGTTTTTTTTTTCCTTCCAGAAAAATCATAAAAATTATTAGATGTATATAAATTTAAGAATAATATAATATACAATTGGTAATTAACGATAACTCAATAATATATAATACTATATCTAATTCATCAAGTTCAATTTATTTAATAATTTATTTTCTTATTTTATACTTGTTAATAAATAATATTGTTTATTAATTTTCATAGAAAACTAAAACTTTTTGTGTTTTATAAGCTTTTCAAAATTAATACTTTGAACGGACGCGGTTTGCCCCACTTTTGAATCGGTATTACTCTGTTTTTGTACCGATTTAACATCGGTATTTTAACAGCCCCAAATTACACCTCCTATACCGGTGTTATTTCATTTTAACACCTCGCGGTGTTAAATTCAGTCCATTTCTAACACCGTTCTTTTTGTAATATACATATCGAAGTTTTATTAAATATTAATGATGTGTTATTAATATTTTTAGACACCCGTGGAGACCAGTCCACCTGCTCGTCTTACCACAGTTAGTCCATTAAATAAGTTACGGTCAAAAAATCGGCTTCAAGTACAACCAAAATCGACTACCCGTGCGCCAGTTAATTCACCACGACGATCACCACTTCTTCCTCGTCGTAAAATTACAGAAGCCCCGATTGTTGAAACAAGTCAAGAAAATTTGATACCTACAATTAGCAGCGAACCAGCAGTTATTGATTCTGAAGTAACTGAAGCTGTATTGATAGAAACTAGTACCGCAGCGAGCACAAAACACGAAGAGACGAGAAGTTTTAATGGTCTATTGGCACCACGACGTAGGTTACAACCCCGCCGACCTGGACAAATATTAAATCGAGAATAAACAATAAATTTGTTGTTTATGTAATGAATAATACTCTTATTCATAATTTAAATTTACAATTGATATCAGAGGCAATATCTACATAAAAAAAAAAAAAAACTTAAAAAAAATGAGAAAAATGCTTAAGCAGTAAGCTAGTCTTCATGTAAGTGCACTTCCGAAATATTTGAAAGTGCCATGTAGGGACATGACGTATGATAACATAAATAATCAACAATTGCTTTATTTGAGCAGTATATGAATAAACGTATCATAAAGTAATAAGTGATTTTATACAATAATAAAATTGTTGAACATAATAGACAGAAAATGAAGTAAAAGTTATCTATTTTAGTCATTTTCTCTGTAAAAACTAGAGAATAAAAATACAAGTGGATTCTTTGTGTGATGATGATAATAAAGATGAAATTATACATAATAATTATAAAATAACATTTTATTTAGTTTTATAGCTATATCTATAATCATATTTTAAGTCAAATTTTTAGGTTTTAGTTTTTGTATTAATTATAATTAAAATTAGATGTTAATTAAGTTCTGTAATTATGTATGTGCACATTCTGTTTAAAAGTTTAGGTTATTATCAAAATCTTTTTTATTAAATAATTTATAACTTTCATCGATTTCGCTATACTAACATCCGTGAATCGGTAAAAGTTACTAACATAAATATATTAAAAACAATTTAAATAGGGGAGAGGTGTTGCAATTGAAACAAAAAATTTTCTTTTGGTTATTACTTTTTTGTTTTTAATAATTTTAAATTCTAAAATTGTCAAAAAGTTATTTTATTAGTGTTCTTTCTAATGCCAATTTATATTGATACTTGGAAATCAATATTAACTTACTGAGAAATGAATTTATTTGGCTAAAGACAGAAATCAAGATGGCGGTACGCAAGGGCAGCAATTTTGTAACACAATACAGTCGCGATTGGAACATATAATAAAAATGTAATTTCAATTGAAGTACTTTTATTATTATCTTTAAACCATTTGAATCAAAAACATTATAAATAAATAAATATTAATGGTAAGCATATATAACGCATAGAACAATTACATTGGTTGCTATACGTCCTTACATAACACCAGGTTAGACACATCGCGCATAGAGTTCGTGCTCGTCCACTGATGACTCTAAGTGTTCCAACCCTTATTAAAAGAAACGATTTGAAACGATTCGAAAAAAAAAATTTTAAATAGTTTTTAATGCTTTTGAATACGTTGAATACTTTTGAATCGCCATTCTTATGGAAGCTTAACATTACAAATCGTTTCTTTTAATCAGGGAATTGCAACATTTTTAGGTGTTCTAAATGATGCCCTTCGCTCACTTAATAATGAAAATCAAATAATAATAAAACAATGGAAAAATTAGTATAAAATGCTACTATATATTATTCTCAATACATCTAATGAAGTATTAATACAAGCCCCTCATCATAATATTAAAAAACAAAACTGTTATGCAAAAAGTTGTGAAGTATGGAAAAAAAGTTTTTACAGGTATTTTAAAGAACTTTGGATATTTAAATATTGGAACAATTAAAAGCTAAAACTTTTGTCCATCTCATAAATTAATGGTTTAAATAAGTTAAAAAAAAATAATGATTTTATATCTTGTTGTTAGTTATTTATTGAGTGTTTCAATTACCCCCTGCTTCAATTGCAATACCTCTCCCCTATATAAAAAGCTTAAAATTTTACTTTTCTTAAAAGAAAATAAACTGATAAGGTTAAAATGTATTATATTAAAAAGACATCAACATACTTTCATTTTACTTCCATTAAGATCGACCCAACAGCTTAAATGGTCAGTAACAGTTTTACCAGTAATACCAACAAGTTAAGTAGAGTAATCAGAATAAAGTATATATGCAATCTGTAAGTAAGTTATTATAGAAAGATCAAAAAAGCAAATTACATAATATCAAATACTAGATAGGAAAGAAAAAGATATTCTCTGAGATACTGATAAATTAATTTCGGTAAATAGATACGAAAACCTTCCTTTACTTACTACAACTCTCATACCTCGCATGGAAACATAAAGCCCTGCTTGTAGCTTAAAAAATATCCACGTAGATTTAAGTTGCCTTTAAAATAAGAATCTAATAAATTTTGGACTCTTCTCTTTTTTATCTACCGAGTAATTCTTAAAAATTGATTTTAAAAATATAACATCTGGGGTTACCTAAATTTGTTGGGGCCTGAAAACCATCGAATTCAAACTGTTGTCTGAAGTATCAATAACCAAGAAAATGTTATTTTCTGCGTTGAGGTAGAATAGGTTTAAAATGCTGACAGTGTATATTTTGTACAGGTCTGGTGAGTTTGCCAGCCCCTGTTGCAATCATTCTAGAATCGTGAATATTATCAGTGACAGGTTTACTCCACTCCAGATGATGCATGGAAGAAAGAAATTTTTTGTCATAACAAAAGTCTGGATTACGCAGCGATTTGATATGACAACAAAATAATATTGGGTAACGCAACAAGATTATATTTGTAATGGTAAGTAATGTGATTTTTCCGTTGAACAAATAAATTGAGATGCGTGAAAAATTTTTCTAGATATGCATAAAATGATGGGATTTAACTAATAAAACGATATTGTCAATTAATAATCATTAAATAATTACTTTTACATGAAAATCCAAAGCCCTATAGCTTGGAATTTAGGTAACAGTTACGAAGAAAAAACTATGAAGCCAACAGCTTATATTGCATTTGTAAGCATTATAAAGGAGCAAGCTTAGAATTCTCAACATTTCAAACGTACACGGAAAAAAAAATATTGCGCTTATCGCTCACCAACGGAAAGCGACAGTTGTATCGTGATTAGTACTAAATTGTTTCTTGATTTTCACGATAATAAATACCGATATGCTAGATACGTAAGATCCTTATATCAGCTATTTGAGATATTGCTACTACCACAATATATATACCGATATGAATGATACACTGGATATTTATTATAATGATCCTACGGACTGTGAATATACTTAAATGTACAGTGATCGTCAGTTAACATATCCATATCGTACCCAAAAGGATCGTGAGTATCGCGATCTACTTCTCAAGCGCAACCACTCATAATATCGTTAACGGAATGATTTAAAAGATAATTATTATAACAAAACGGATCGCTACTGTACCAAAATGATTTTATGATTTTGGAATCCGCCAGGATCGCGATAATCACGATCCGGTAGACCAAGACTTTCCGTATACAATCTATGACCAACCGAGGAGAGTAAATATCACGATACCGTTGCGTGGTGAGCGCAATATATTTTTTCCGTGTAATATTGAAGATCACCGCTTATATAGTAATAATTACAATGGAAGCTATTATAAATATTTATAAAAACTTAATTTTCATTTAGTAATAATTAATAGTAAACTTGAAAATAAATTAACTATGCTTAGAAAATACGATTAATGATAATGAGAAATGTTTTAATCGTTTGAAATACTGATAAATCGTCAATTGATGATTAAAGAGTATTAAAAACGATTGAAACTAATATTATTTTATGAATAAAGACGATTCATGACAATTACAAATTTCTAATCGTCATGAATCATTTTTGATCGTAAAATAATAAATAATCTTTTGACGATAAAAAATGATTGAGTGTAAAAAACCGTGAGGATTATGAGTATTAAAGGGATGCCAATCAAAAACCTTTCGTAGTTATAAATCGTAAATATCTAAGCTATATTGATTAAGATGTAATGAATTAACGTGAGACAAACGTGACCTGTTATAAAACATGTTATTTCTAGCCTGGCGGATGTCATTTTCATGTTTCGACTACTTTTTATTATATTTTATTTATTTATTAATCCAAATAAATTAATTAGTCATAATCTAATTTATTAGTTTTATTGTACATCGTTTCGATTGTCATTTGTTTAAAATAAATTTTTTAATTCTGTTGGTTATGTTTATTTATGGATTTGACATTTGGTAAATCGAGTGCTGTCAAGAATTATTTATAATAATGCATTTGTGAGATATCATTACTATTCGTCATCAGTACATCAGGGCTAATCAATTATATGAGTATGTGATTTTTGTTGGTTTGAAAATTAATGGTACAATAAAAGTTAAAAAAATGATTATTCTAAACAGTTTCAAAGAGTTTATAGTGAAGACGTATGAGTTTCAATTTAATAATGGCGTTAAGAATTTTGTATTTACGCTTTCTGACGGAGTATAGTTATTAGGAGTTCAACTTTTATGATTCTTCGGTTGAGTCGGATACATTCACTAAAATTTCACGATAATCACGTATCTAATATTATTTAATTTCTTAAGCCCCATATATTCATCAATATATTCTAATAATTGTTTTTAATAAATTTTAAAGATTATGAGTCTTCCAGCTTATTTATTTATGCACCAGAAGATGGTATGACCAGTAATTTAGTGTATAAAGAAGCATTGTCATAACTTTTTAGTAATGTAGTTATGTGAATTAATTATTATTTGGTTCGACTTTAAAATTGTAATCAAATTTTGTAAATAGGTGTATATTGAAAAAAAGTACATTTAAAAAAAAAATAATTAATAACAAATATAAAATTTTTCAAGAATAGTTTATTAATAACTAAACATAAATTTCAGCCCAGCAAAGCGGATGAGGGGCAGCTAGTATTTTAATAAATTACCATCTTATTTTTTTAATGTTTTTATAAATATTTATAATTATTCATTATAATAATACAAATATACATGGTTCTTATATGATACTTATGGTTAGAAAACAAATTAATTCATTATTAAGCTACTGTATGTAGAAATATAAATTAAATAATTTGTTCCGTATGAATACACTCATCTAAATAATTAGTATATATATATTAAAAAAAAAAATGGTTCCAGCCACTATAAAAAAGAAAAAAAAGCAGTTCTTCTATCTAACTTGAAATTTAATAAAAATGAAACGAATCATCATTTTTGGATATTAATATATGTGAAATAAAAACATTCAATATGATCTACTATAGTTCAACAACTCTCAAGAATATTATCGTATATAACATCATAAGTGAGAAAAAATTCAAAATCAAACTTTTTTTTTTAATTAATATACTAAAAATAATCGTAAATTGATAAAACATAAAGTATAATAAATATTAATAAAAAAATGATATTAAAAAGTATTTGAGAATTATTTTATTTTTTAATTAAAAATGATATCAAGTAATTAAAACAAAAAAATAATTAATTTACGTAATTTTTAAATAAGTTTCTGATAACGAATATTTATATGAATATTGAGAAGAAAAAGTTAATAATAAATCGCTGGTGTTATAAATTTAAAAATTTTTCAAGTATTAACGTGTTATATAGATGCAGGGAGGTACCGTATTTCCGCTACGGCTGACGCAGCCAGTAGTTAGCTCGCGACAAAGATTATTTTTTACGCCGGCTCGTACTAGTATGAAAGAGTAGTCAGTTGAAGCGATTCGAGTAAGCGCTGTCAGATACTGACTACGGCAAATTGTATACTATTAACGTAACATTACCACGGGTTGATGTCTATGACTGAATGACTCTTTATGTGGTAAATCGCTACGGCGTTTATATAATATTATGTATAACTAAAAATTAGTGTACAAATATGAAACTGAGTACCGACTTACTTGTTTCCGAGCAAGAATAAAATATCACGTTTACGTGTATATAAAAAACCAAGTCGCTTTGATAATAAAATATCTAGCGAGAGTAATATTTATAAAAATGAGAGGTTGTTTGAAAAATAAAATTATTATTCAATATTGTGAATAAATAATGTAGATTCAAAAATTATAAAGTGTTGTAATAAGCAAATGCTTATAAAAACAGCACCACTTTTACAACAGATAGGATTTTTAAAATACTATCATGTATGTATAAAGTGAAAGAGGAGTTATTCTGATGTTTTAAAAAATAAAACATATAACGAAGCTCCCTGGTTGATCCTGCCAGTAGTCATATGCTTGTCTCAAAGATTAAGCCATGCATGTCTCAGTACATGCCGTATTAAGGTGAAACCGCGAATGGCTCATTAAATCAGTTATGGTTCCTTAGATCGTACCCACATTTACTTGGATAACTGTGGTAATTCTAGAGCTAATACATGCAAACCAGAGTTCCGACCAGAGATGGGAGGAACGCTTTTATTAGATCAAAACCAATCGGTGGCTTGTCCATCGTTACTTTTGGTGACTCTGAATAACTTTCTGCTGATCGTATGGTCTAGTACCGACGACGAATCTTTCAAATGTCTGCCTTATCAACTGTCGATGGTAGGTTCTGCGCCTACCATGGTTGTAACGGGTAACGGGGAATCAGGGTTCGATTCCGGAGAGGGAGCCTGAGAAACGGCTACCACATCCAAGGAAGGCAGCAGGCGCGCAAATTACCCACTCCCGGCACGGGGAGGTAGTGACGAAAAATAACGATACGGGACTCATCCGAGGCCCCGTAATCGGAATGAATACACTTTAAATCCTTTAATGAGGATCCATTGGAGGGCAAGTCTGGTGCCAGCAGCCGCGGTAATTCCAGCTCCAATAGCGTATATTAAAGTTGTTGCGGTTAAAAAGCTCGTAGTTGAATCTGTGTTTCATACTGTTGGTTCATCGCTCGCGGTGTTAACTGGCATGTTATGAAATGTCCTACCGGTGGATTTAGCTGAGGTTAAACTTAGCGGTCCAATTTAATCCTATCGCGGTGCTCTTAATTGAGTGTCGAGGTAGGCCGGTACGTTTACTTTGAACAAATTAGAGTGCTTAAAGCAGGCTTATTTTGCCTGAATACTGTGTGCATGGAATAATAGAATAGGACCTCGGTTCTATTTTGTTGGTTTTCGGAATACCGAGGTAATGATTAATAGGGACAGATGGGGGCATTCGTATTGCGACGTTAGAGGTGAAATTCTTGGATCGTCGCAAGACGAACAGAAGCGAAAGCATTTGCCAAAAATGTTTTCATTAATCAAGAACGAAAGTTAGAGGTTCGAAGGCGATCAGATACCGCCCTAGTTCTAACCATAAACGATGCCAGCTAGCGATCCGCTGATGTTCCTCCGATGACTCAGCGGGCAGCTTCCGGGAAACCAAAGCTTTTGGGTTCCGGGGGAAGTATGGTTGCAAAGCTGAAACTTAAAGGAATTGACGGAAGGGCACCACCAGGAGTGGAGCCTGCGGCTTAATTTGACTCAACACGGGAAACCTCACCAGGCCCGGACACCGGAAGGATTGACAGATTGATAGCTCTTTCTTGATTCGGTGGGTGGTGGTGCATGGCCGTTCTTAGTTGGTGGAGCGATTTGTCTGGTTAATTCCGATAACGAACGAGACTCTAGCCTGCTAAATAGGCGTTTTTGGTATCTTGAAAGATTTACTTGATTTTCGGATCAAGTGATTTTTACTACCAACGTAAATAAATATCTTCTTAGAGGGACAGGCGGCTTCTAGCCGCACGAGATTGAGCAATAACAGGTCTGTGATGCCCTTAGATGTTCTGGGCCGCACGCGCGCTACACTGAAAGAATCAACGTGTCTTCCCTGGCCGAAAGGCCCGGGTAACCCGCTGAACCTCTTTCGTGCTAGGGATTGGGGCTTGCAATTATTCCCCATGAACGAGGAATTCCCAGTAAGCACGAGTCATAAGCTCGTGTTGATTACGTCCCTGCCCTTTGTACACACCGCCCGTCGCTACTACCGATTGAATGATTTAGTGAGGTCTTCGGACTGATGCGCGGCAATGTTTCGGCATTGC
>NC_068549.1:7557500-7565000 GCF_026212275.2 Microplitis demolitor | reverse complement strand
CCAGTCAAAGTGAAGAGAGAGGAATAATCGAGCAGCGGGCTTCCTGGCTACGGTCAGCAAGAGCCTACTTGACGTCGGGAAGATTTAGAATGCCGAGAAAAGACTATATTGTACAAGCCATTGACGCAATCAAGCGTAATGAGGATCCTGAGCAGCTCCTAACAGACTGGTTTCACATAAGATTTCCTGTAGCACCAAATAAGTCTCGGATTCGGTACCAAAGTCAGAATAACGAACTGCACCTGTCAAGAAAACGAAACAGGAGGAGAGAATATGCTGTGCTACAGACACTCTGGACGAAAAACATATCTAAGGCAGCTAGCAAAGTTTTAGATGGTGACACGGGCACTCATGCCGGTCCCCCTCTCAGTCAACAAGAAGCATTTTGGCGACCTCTCCTGGAAGCTCCAAGGGTCCCTTTCGAAGGCAGCCCAACCACACGTCCTAAACCTGAGCTAGAATTTATATCAGCGCCGATCACTACCGACGACGTTCGCAACTACAAACCTGTAGCCAGATCTGCAGCTGGTCCGGATAATTTATCTGCCTCTCGTTGGTTCAAGGAAGTTCCAGACATGGTTAAAGCCACAATTATGAACATTATAATGATCTGGGAAAAGGTACCGGCGATTTGGAGAGATTCAAGAACCATTCTTATCCCTAAAGTCAGTGATACGCAGGATCCATCAAAGTTTCGACCGATATCAATCTCGTCCATTATCTTAAGGCACTTTCATCGCATTTTAGCAAGTCGGCTGATGACAGGACTCAAACATGGCGAAAGACAACGAGGCTTTATTAATGCAGACGGCACGGCCGAGAATGTAGCTGTTCTTTCAGCGATATTGTATGAAGCCAGAACCAAGTTCAAAGAACTCCACATTTCATTAATTGACGTCATGAAAGCCTTCGATTCA
The DNA here is from genome assembly GCF_026212275.2 of Microplitis demolitor. NCBI lineage: Eukaryota > Metazoa > Arthropoda > Insecta > Hymenoptera > Braconidae > Microplitis > Microplitis demolitor. The sequence goes on along the minus strand of NC_068549.1, from coordinate 7,564,083 downwards.
GTATCCCACGCCTCTATCACATGGGCTCTACATGAGCTGGGGCTACCTAAGAACTTCGTTGATTATATCTCGGCACTGTATAATGATGCTACTACCACGCTAGAAGCAAATAGCCAGAAATCCCATCCAATCCACTCAGGACGGGGAGTTAGACAAGGAGATCCGCATCTTCCGTTATTTTCAACGTGATCATGGATCTTATTCTTAAGAAAATTCCCGAAGAAATAGGTTTCGCACTCCTTTCAGCAAATATCAATGCCCTTGCCTTTGCAGACGATCTAGTGTTAGTTGCAGGTACTGCTGCAGGCCTTCAGGCTGCGATTAACTGTGTCACCGAGGAAATGTCAAGACATGGACTCAAGCCAATGCCCGACAAGTGTAAAGCACTGTCAATAGTGCCATCTGGAAAAGAAAAGAAGATAAAAGTTTTCACAAGACCCAAATTCAAGATCTTAAACTCAGCAGTTAAACAACTAGGTATTAACGATAAGTGGAATCTTCTTGGCGGTGACTTCACCTTTCAAGGATCTCAAGCTCCGTCGTTTGACATCCGTGAATATCTCCAAAAGATCACTAGTGATCCACTCAAGCCGCAGCAAAGAATGCATCTTCTACGTACATACCTCCTACCTAAGTTTTTCCACTCGCTGGTTCTTGGTCGTGCCAAGTACGGCTTCCTAAGAAAAAATGACAAAGTCATTAGGAGCTTTGTTCGACGTTGGCTTATGTTACCGCATGATGTTCCTACTGCCTTCTTTCATGCCCCTATCAAGGAGGGTGGACTGGGAATAGTATCCCTGCTCACCAAGATCCCCGAGCTCACTCTCAGACGATTGAATGCTATGAAGAACTCTAGTCTTAATGCTGCTATCATGGCCAGTAGAAGTGAATGGGCGCGAAAGAAGAGGAAATGGTGCTCAATTCTACCGTTTAAAAACGAAAATTGGGCCAAGAAACTCCATAGCCAAACTGATGGAAGAGAACTTCGTAAAACAAGAAACTCACCTGCATTTTATAGCTGGGTTGAAGATCGATATGCGCATATACCAGCTAAGGATTGGATTCAATATATAAGGACACGGATAAATGCCTTACCATCCTTGATGCGTACCACAAAAGGCCTTAGAAGACTCAATCAGGATTATCTATGCCGAGCTGGATGCAGAGTTCCAGAAACTACAGCACACATCATACAGGAATGTATTCGTACCCATGGAGGATGCATTTATCGCCATAATGCCATTGTGGACAGGGTTGCTCAGTCACTAGAATACAGAGGTTACCAAGTAATCAAGAAAGATAAAATCTCCACCAGAATTGTAGTCAAGAAACCTGACATTATAGCCTTCAAGGACAATAGGGTATCAGAATTAGACGCCTAAATGGTATCTGGGTACCGTGATATTAACTTAACTCATATAAAAAAGACTGATTATTTTAAGAAAGATAATGATATTGTTAAGTATGTTTCAGACAAATATAACGTTGTACCTTCTAGTATTCATTGGTCATCCATTACCATATCTTACTTATTTATTTATTTATTTATTTATTTATTTATTAATCATGGAGCAGTCGCTCCCTATGATTACATACATTTATAAATTCTATAAAATCTCTTAACCTACGTAAAGTAAATTACACAGGCACATATAGACATAAGCATACGAACACTCTCTCATACAGACTCTATTTTAAATTACAAAATTTATAAATATTATTTATAAATATTAACGAGCTTTAATAATTATCAATAAGTAGCGCAATCTCAAAGCCGTTCGCGTTCCTCAATATCTAATAAGTAAATATATACTTTGTTTTTAAATTCATTAAATGTTTCTGAAGATGTAATTTCAAAGGGTAATGAATTCCAAAAATTGCATCCTGTTACTATGAATGATTTTTGATACGACGTTGTGTACGCAAATGGCACTTGTAGTGTATTAGTCCGATCACGACTACGACGCGATGCAATGTTATGTCTTAATATAAGCTGCTCACTAAAAAGACCCGGTCTCATTAAACAAAGTGCTTTGTAAAATTCACATGAAATTAGCTGAAGTCTACGGTTTTTAGGCACAAGCCAACCCAAATGACGTCGATGATCAGATATATGTCTGTACCTTCCAACACGCATAACAAATCGCACACAATTATTTAGTGATAGTAGCAATGATCTTTCGTTATCATATGTTAAATTAGTGAGCACGCAATTACAATAGTCGAAAGTCGGCAATACAAGTCCAACCACGAGCTTACGTTTAAGTGCTATACTTAAATTGAAATCATATATACGTAATTTACTCAATGCAAACGCCGCCCGTTTTTTAATATTAGCTATGTGCGAACTCCAATTTAGCGTATTATCGAGTATTACACCTAGATATTTATAAGTATTGACAAACTCTATTATTGAATTATCTAAATATAAACGCAACAATGAGCCATTGCTCTTTTTATTAATTATGTGTATCCTACAAACATTTATTGTGCTACCGAATACCATCGATTTAGTTTTAGACATATTTAGTTTAAGTTTGTTCAAATTACACCAATCTGAAATACTTTTAATATCACTATTTATAAGTTCAATCGTTTCATTTATATCACCGATTTTACAGCGGCGATAGATTACTAAATCATCTGCATATAATAGGTATAAAGAATGCCGTAGACAGTTAGGTAGATCATTTATAAATAATGAAAACAGTAGAGGACCAAGAACGCTACCCTGAGGAACACCAGAATCTAGATTCATCCATTCTGAATTCGTGTTATTGGCTAAGACCGACTGCAATCGACCTTTTAGGTATGAATAATACAACCGAATAGTCTTTAATGAAAACCCTAATTTAAAAAGCTAACGTAAAAGTAAAAGATGGTTTACTGTGTCAAAAGCTTTAGTGAAATCAAAAAATACCGCGATGGTAACTTCACCTACATCGATCCCCATTCGAATGTCATCTGTGAACCTCAAGACAGCGGTCTGAGTCTCCATACCTTCCCTAAATCCAGCTTGCCTATTAATTAACAAATTATTATTAATGAGATATTTAGTTGTTTGTTTATGAACGATTCTTTCAAGTGTCTTAGATAGTGCACAAAGCAAAGAAATAGGTCTATAATCCGATGGTGATGATGGGTGGCGTACTTTTAGTAACGGTTTAACCAACGAAAATTTCCATAATGATGGGAATACACTATCAACGACCGATTTATTGAATATGATGATTATAAATGGTAATAAACATTCTAACAAGACTTTAAACACTTGAATTTGGAAACCATCAAGCTCACACGCCCTCGTTGATACACGTTTAATTGCACTTTCAACATTAATGCTATCAGTCTCAATCAAATCAAACTTTTCTTCAGAATCACTACGACAATTACTAAAATCACATTCATTGAAACTAGGTAGCGGATTTCCCGAGGAAACAGAAGCAAAATATTTATTTATGTCAGAAGATGAAGACATAACCTCTTGCCGGGTCTGCATTCCTTTCTTGTAATCCCAAGATGATCAATCACCTTCCAGAATGATTTTGTCGTGCCGTGGGTATCGAACTTAGAATGAATATAATTATTTTTCGAAGTCGAAAGTTTACGTTTAAATTCTCGTCTCAATTCAACATATCTATCAAAAAGGTTGTTCGAACCATATCGCTTGCTTGCATGATAACAGGCCTCTCGTTTTTTATTGAGCGCACGCAGTTCAGCAGTGATCCATGGTGCTGGTGGACGGTTTACTGTAATCAACTTCACTGGAGCTACTCTGTCAAGCAAGTCGTTAACCATTATGTTGAAAGATGTGAGCTTGGCATTAATGTCAGTTTGCATATCAAAAACTCTATGATTACAGTTCATAATGTATTGATAAGCCTCATCAATTTTAATATTTTTCAATGGTCTATATTTAATTGTATTAGATTTAGAAGTTAATAAATCATATTTGACTGAAACGTAAATGAGATGATGACCAGACAGGAAAGGCTGAGCTGATTGTCCCCATGCAGAAAGTAATGAAAGGTCACTGACAGCACATATATCAAGCCAAGTGTCCGACGATTTTGTGTGATGCGTAGGTTGTAGTGGAATAATATGCAAACCTTCCGAAGTAAATAGAGCGGTAATATCAATAGCATCCTGACAATGTGATAACAGGTTTGCATTAAAGTCACCAAGAACGCAGACAAATTTATATCTTTTAATATGAGTACAAAGCAGCCTTTGAAAAGTCTCAAGATAATCAGTCTTTGGAGGTCGATAGACAACCACAATTAATATTTTCGGTTGATCATGACTCCATACCTCAGAAATAATAAACTCTGGTGCTCCGGCGTTTGGGAGTGACGTTGATGAGGCTAAAATATTTGAACAAAGACCGTCTCTAATAAATAATGCAACTCCTCCACCAATACGCCCGAGACGATCAACTCGAAGTACAGTATATGATTGCAAATTAATTTGTGAATCAACAATAGCTTCATTGAGCCATGTTTCTGTAACTGCAATTATTTCATATCTATTAATATAAAAGAAATCTCTAAATTCATCAATATGCGTAGTTGATCCAAGCGATTGCGCGTTAAGACAGCAAATATTCAAAGTACTTATTGCAGAGGGTATAATTGATGTTTTTGAACGACGATGCGATGAATAAGATAGTATGAGATTAGTGTTCGATTCATGTTATAGGTTAATTCGAGATATATCCGCTAAAAAGTGTATTCTAATTGGTTTTGAAGTAGCATCTTTACGGACTAGAACTGCCCCATTAGATATCCAAATTGACTTTGGGTTTATATGTGGTAATTTTTTACAAACTGTAGAGCGCAGTTTATGAAGCTCTGTAGGTATTCTATGATTAACATTCACTTTAGACTTAGGAAGACTTGCAATAAGGTGTGTAGAGAGAAGATAAGGCATTTTCTTCTTGTTATCTATAAAATTATTGCATTTGGATGCCGATGTGAGTTCAACCAAAATAGCACTTGATCTGGGCGCACTATTTGCAGATGAAGTGGAGTTATTTTGTATTATACGACCTATGCGATGAGCACGAGTAATTTCATATTAAGTAAGAGGAGTATCTAATGCATTCACTAGTGCCGGTACAAGATCACTAGCAATTTTTTTAGCATCAACAGTATCACTGGTCTCAGGGACTCTAGTAATAATCAGTTGACTAGATACACTTAAGCAAGCCATCCGTAGTGACAATGCTTGATCGGTTGATGAAGCCACTATCGATGATGATTCTGAAATTTTATTTTCAACAGTTTGTAAACGAGAGCTCTGTGCCGTGACTTTTTCAAAGATTTTCCCTGGTCTATCAATCGAGGGTTAAACTTTTTCTGAACACGGATTTCAAGGCCAACATTGGCAAGAGAGTCTTTGATGGCCTGGATATTTGCACCTCTAGTCGCGACTTTAATTGTATTCTCCTTTGTTCTGACCAATCTTTCAACTTGCATGTTGGTTTCTGCGGGGTTAATATTGTCATAAATTCCCTTTTTGATCAAGTCGGCTGTGTTGAAGCATTTGGCTGCTTGTTTAGACGGCATGACAGTGAAATTTACGCTCTCCGTAACTAAAAAAGTGCGACCGTTGCGTACCTTTATTGATTGGGCAGTGTTTGATTTACGGAATAAAACTTGGGAGAAAGGAGGACGTTGGTTGTCAGAAAAAGAGTCTTTGAGTTTAATAGTTTGAGTGGCTATTTGTTCTTCAACAGTTTTACTGATTGTAGGTATTACAAACTGCTTAAGAGCATTTTCGACTTGTGTACTTATGATTTCAGACATTGAAGTCATAACGTCGGTCTTAAAATTATCAACAGTTAAGCTTTGTTGATGAACTATGCTTTCCAAACGATCTACGAGACGTTCAGTGATGTCTCGTTCATCAATTACTTGTAGATAAGCCGACTTTAGTTTATCATATTGGGCTTTAATATCATTGAAAGCTGCCAACACTTGAACATCTTTCTGATTTGATCCACGTGTAGTTGCAAAAATATTTTCAATGTCGACATAATGACAACCTATCTTGAGATCAATATCCTTAATATCGTCTAAGCTTAAGGGAGGATCACCAAAAAAGACCCTGGGCGGTGATGTACACTTTCGTTTATTGCCGTGTGGTAGTTTGTCTGTATTTACGGTAGTGTCCCCTGAAAGAGGATTTGGCATTGCAAGAAGTGGTCCTTTGGAAGGCAGATGAACAACAAGGGTTACATCTGCCATTTTAACGATGTATGTGTTGGCGGATACGTAATATTGAATGAATGTAGAAGGCAACAAAATTATGAAGATGAGTTACCATGGAAGATAGGTAACTTAGCATCCGAAAAAGAACTTAACATCCAAGATGGTAACTTACCATCCGAAGGTAAGTTACCGAGACAAGATAAAGTAGGGAACTACTAAGTTTTATTCAACTTTTGAATTATTAATTTGATTTTTTTATTTCTTAATTCCAGTTTAATGTTTTTTTTTTAATTTAAATTTTTTCTAAATATCCCGCATTTTTGTTGTAGATGTCGTTCTTTTTTTTCAAACCTTCTGTTTTACGCTAGTGC